>NC_045956.1:145040838-145142727 GCF_010909765.2 Amblyraja radiata
TCAATCAATCAATGTATTCATCACATACACAATAAAGTGCAGTGAAATGAATTTTGCCAGCAGCGGTACAATCAAAAAGGAACACACAATACATGATAATAATGAACACAAACAACCACCACAGCATTCTTCATTGTGGTGGAAGGCACAAAGTACAGTCAGTCCTCCTCCATTGTTCCCCCGTGGTGGGGGCCATAATCCTCCGTAGTCGCCGCTGCAGGCGGCCAGATGTATAAGCCCTCTCGTCGGGACGGTAAGTCCTAAATCGGCACTTCCCCACCGGAGACCGCGGCTTCAAGATGTTGTAGGCCGCAGGCCGGCAGTTGGAGCTTTTCTGGGGATCCGCGGAGAGGGATCCCGCTCCGGATAGTAAGTCCAAGCTGCGCCCGCTGCTAGAAGCTCCACAGACCGCAACTTCAGGATGTTATCGGCGCGGGCTGGCGGTCGGAGCTCTTCTCCAACGAGGGGCCGCTAGCGAAGGGTCCTGGGCTTCGGACGCCGCACCCGTGGTTAGAAGCTCTGAAGACCACGGCTTCAGGCTATAACAGTCTGCGGACCAGCGATCGGGCCACTCCCTTCTGGCGACGGCTCGCCTGCTCCACGATGAAATGTCCACATTGCACCCAATGCTGAAACACCGGGCCCGACTCCGGGAAAGGCTGCACCAATCCATGGTGTTAGGCCGCGAGGAAGGCGACATGGAAAAAGTTGCCTCTCCGTGGAGCAGGCGATCGAAAGCGGTTCCCCCCTTACCCCCCCTCACCACCCCCCACATAAGATACACCAATAGACATTAAAACACACATTTGGACACACTAAAACAATGAAAAAAGTAGAAATGATGAACACGCTGCAGGCAGGGCAGCCGTCTCGCAACGCCCCCATTGACTGAGTTCTTCACTGCCTGCTGTACTTGCATGCTTACTTTCATTGACTGATGAACAAGGACCCCCAGATCCCGTTGTTCTTCCCCTTTTCCTAGCTTGACACCATTTAGATAATAATATGCCTTTTTTGCTACCAAAGTGGATAACCTCACATTTATCTAATTAAAACTGCATCTGCCAAGCTTCTGCCCACTCCCCCAACCTGTCCAAGTCACCCTGCATTCTCAAAGCATCCTCCTCACACTTCACACTGCCACCCAGCTTTGTGTCATCTGCAAATTTGCAAATGTTACTTTGAATCCCTTCATCTAAATCATTGATATATATTGTAAATAGCTGCAGTCCCAGCACCGAGCCTTGCGGTACTTCACTAGTCACTGCCTGCCATTCTGAAAGGGACCCGTTAATCCCTATACTTTGTTTCCTGTCTGCCAGCCAATTTTCTATCCATGTCAGCACTCTACCCCCTATTCCATGTACCCTAATTTTGCCCACTAATCTCCTATGTGAGACCTTATCATATGTTTTCTGAATGTCCAGGCACACTACACCAACTGGCTCTCCGTTGTCCATTTTCCCAGTTACATCCTCAAACAATACCAGAAGATTAGTCAAACATGATTTCCCCTTCGTAAATCCATGCTGACAGACCAATCCTGTTACTGCTATCCAAATAACATATAACATATAACATATAACATATAACAATTACAGCACGGAAACAGGCCATCTCGACCCCTCTAGTCCGTGCCGAACACATAATCTCCCCTAGTCCCATATACCTGCGCTCAGACCATAACCCTCCATTCCTTTCCCATCCATATAACTATCCAATTTATTTTTAAATGATAAAAACGAACCTGCCTCCACCACCTTCACTGGAAGCTCATTCCACACAGCTACCACTCTCTGAGTAAAGAAGTTCCCCCTCATGTTACCCCTAAACTTCAGTCCCTTAATTCTCAAGTCATGTCCCCTTGTTTGAATCTTCCCTACTCTCAGTGGGAAAAGCTTTTCCACGTCAACTCTGTCTATCCCTCTCATCATTTTAAAAACCTCTATCAAGTCCCCCCTTAACCTTCTGCGCTCCAAAGAATAAAGCCCTAACTTGTTCAACCTTTCTCTGTAACTTAGTTGCTGAAACCCAGGCAACATTCTAGTAAATCTCCTCTGTACTCTCTCTATTTTGTTGACATCCTTCCTATAATTAGGCGACCAAAATTGTACACCATACTCCAGAATTGGCCTCACCAATGCCTTGTACAATTTTAACATTACATCCCAACTTCTATACTCAATGCTCTGATTTATAAAGGCCAGCACACCAAAAGCTTTCTTTACCACCCTATCTACATGAGATTCCACTTTCATGGAACTGTGCACAGTTATTCCCAGATCCCTCTGTTCACCTACATTCTTCAATTCCCTACCATTTACCATGTACGTCCTATTTTGATTTGTCCTGCCAAGATGTAGCACCTCACACTTATCAGCATTAAACTCCATCTGCCATCTTTCAGCCCACTCTTCCAACTGGCATAAATCTCTCTGTAGACTTTGAAACTCTTCTTCATTACCCGCAACCCCACCTATCTTAGTATCATCTGCATACTTACTAATCCAATTTACCACACCATCGTCCAGATCATTGATGTACATGACAAACAACAGTGGACCCAACACAGATCCCTGTGGCACCCCACTCGTCACTGGCCTCCAACCTGACAAACAACCATCCACCATTACTCTCTGGCATCTCCCATTCAGCCACTGTTGAATCCATCTTGCTACTCCACCATTAATACCCAACCATTGAACCTTCTTAACCAACTTTCCATGAGGAACCTTGTCAAAGGCCTTACTGAAGTCCATATACACAACATCCACTGCTTTACCCTCATCAATTTCCCGAGTAACATCTTCAAAAAATTCAAGAAGATTAGTTAAACATGACCTTCCAGGCACAAATCCAATGTGCCGCTATTTCATCTTTTCAGCTCGAATGTCGGCGAAACGTCACTCCCTGATGCGGTTTAAGCGCGCTTTGATAGGGACAATACAGATGTGCCTTCCCGAGCCCCCATTTGCTGTGATGGTATTTCAGTGTCAGTCCGAGGCCGACGTCAGGAAACCCTTCAGAGGGGCAAACCCTCGAAAAGCACCTGGACCTGATGGTATACCCGGTCGTGATCTAAAAACCTGTGCGGACCAACTGGCTGGAGTTTTTACGGACATTTTCAACCTCTTACTACTGAGGTCTGAGGTCCCCACCTGCTTCAAAAAGGGCATCAATTATACCAGTGCCCAAGAAGAGTAAGGTGACGTACCTCAATGACTACCGACCTGTGGCACTAACGCCTGTGGTGATGAAGTGCTTCGAGAGGTTGATCATGGCGCAAATCACCTCCTACCTCGACAAAAACCTGGACCCACTGCAGTTCGCTTACCGCCACAACAGATCAACGGTGGATGCGATCTCGCTGGCCCTCCACTCCGCTCTGGACCACTTGGACAACAAAAAAATCACGTTAGGCTGTTATTCATTGATTACAGTTCGGCATTTAACACTATCATCCTCTCCAAGCTGGTTACCAAACTCGCAGAACTGGGTCTCTGTGCATCCCTCTGCAATTGGATCCTCAGCTTCCTCATCCACAGACCACAGTCTGTTCGTATTGGTGGAAATGTGTCGGACTTGATAATAATCATCATGGGAGCACCTCAAGGCTGTGTGCTCAGCCCCCTGCTGTACTCACTCTATACTCATGACTGCGTAGCTGGTTATAGTGCGAACTCCATCATCAAGTTAGCTGACGACACCACTGTTGTGGGACATATCACTGATGGGGATGAGTCCGAGTATAGAACAGAGATCGAGCAACTGTCCATATGGTGCCAGCACAATAACCTGGCCCTCAACACCAGCAAAACCAAGGAACTGATTGTGGACTTTGGAAGTAGTAGGATGGGGACCCACAGTCCCTTTTATATCAATGGGTCAATGGTTGAAAGGGTCAAGAGCTTCAAATTCCTGGGCGTGCACATCTCTGAAGATCTTTCCTGGTCTGAGAACACTGATGAAATTATCAAGAAAGCACATCAGCGCCTCTACTTCCTGAGAAGATTACGGAGAGTCGGTTTGTCAAGGAGGACTCTCTCTAACTTCTACAGGTGCACAGTAGAGAGCATGCTGACTGGTTGCATCGTGGCTTGGTTCGGCAACTTGAGCGACCTGGAGAGGAAGAGACTATAAAAATTAGTAACCACTGCCCAAACCATCATCGCCTCTGACCTTCCTTCCATCGAGAGGATTTATCGAAGTCGCTGCCTCAAAAAGGCTGGCAGTATCATCAAAGACCCACACCATCCTGGCCACATACTCATCTCCCTGCTACCTTCAGGCCTGAAGACTGCAATGACCAGGTTCAGGGATAGCTACTTCCCCACATCCATCACGCTATTAAACCTGGCTCGGACAAAACTCTGAACATTAATAACCCATTATCAGTTATTTGCACTTTATCAGTTTATTTATTCATGTGTTTAGTAGTCAATGCCTACTATGTTCTGTGTGCTGAAGCAAAGCAAGAATATCATTGTCCTATCAGGGACACATGACAATAAACTCACTTGAACTTGAACTTGAACATTTAGAGATGAAATAGCAGCACATAGAGATGCGCAATTAATTTGGTGGATCTGCAGCCAAAAGAAGGTCTGTGATTGCAAGGATAATGGTGGAATGGAAGTGCTGTGAGTTAAGAGATAGGTAGAAATGTTTTTGATTATTTCTGTTTCATGGGGAAATGGAACATGGCCAGTCTTTCAGGCAGGCGTTGGAGTATAGAGCTCTATCAACTGACCACATCACTTTTCTATCAGCAGAAAAATGTATCAAGTTGAAAAAAAAGATTTATGGCCCTTTAACATGACAACTCATCGGTTTCAAATTGTAACCCAAAAACTCTGATGGTAATAGCCAGGAACCGTGACTGAAGATTTAATGCCATGGCATGGCTGTGCCATACCCAGGGGACAATGACTTGACATTTATGTTGCTCGATTTGTAACTCAGAGACCTAGACTAATGATTCATAAATACAAATCTCACCACCACAGCAAGAAAATGTAAACAACATTAATTAAATAAATCTCAAATAACAGGAAGAATAAGTAGTAGTGATTATGAAATGTCCTTGAAAACCATATGGGAAAGCAAATTGGTCATAGGCCTAGCCCATGTGTGGTTTTGGATCCACAGTACTGTGGTTGAATCGTAACCACCATCTGAAATAACAACTTATTTCAAGGACATTTAGAAACAGGCACTTAAAGGTGGTATTTTAGATCAAAGTCTCGTGATGAGACTGCGTGAAGAAACCGCCAGCCCGCATGTGCGTCAATACGTCGTCGCATGGCGTGGGATTCGGAGGCATTCAAAAATGCTGCGGCAGGTAAGATGTTTTTGTTTGCAGGAACGGCCCGCTGGCTCCAAAAAAAGATGCAGAGGGCTCGGAGAGGCTGACAGGTGCGACCTGTACAGCTACCACTGTTGAGGCTCCGGAAGGGAGCAGGCGGCCAGCCTCGGAATAAACTGGCAGTCACGACCTGCACAGTAAGCTCCACCAAGGCTCAGAAGGAGCAGAAGGCTCCGAAGGATCAGCCTGTCCCACCGGGCTCAGTGACACTGGCAGGTGCGACCTGCACAGCAATGTCCATTTAAAGCTCTGGAAGGGAGCAGTTTCGCAAGCGTGGGGCCAATGATGTGGACAGGCACGGCCTGCAAAAGGACTAAATCTCCGACAAGGAGGTCGACCTGGGCTTGGAGACGCTGGCAGGTAAGGCCAGCTTACTAACCTCCGTGAAAGCTCCGAAATGGAGCAGCCTGGTGACCCTGGCTCGGAAACACTAGCAGCATAGTCTGTCCAGTTCCTTCCATTGGCTCTGAAAAAGAGCAGGTTGGCGACCCGGGCTCAGAGACGTTGGCAGGGTGGCCTGCACAGCAACTGTTGAAAGTTCCAAAATGGAGCAGCTTGTTGGAACCAGGCTCAGAGACGCTGGCAGGGTGGCCTGCACATCAACCTATGTGAAAGCCTCCAGAAGGAGCAGCGTGTCTACCCTGGTTCAGGGTAGACCAACTTGAAACTGGCTGTCCAAATGGATCATATTGGCCAGGGAAGCATTGCCTCAACATCTATGCTTGAGGTTATCAATGCTGCCCACAAGAGTGAGGAAGGTGCATTTCATTGATAGAGGCAGTTAAACTCAGATATTTCAGGATATCTCCTGCTCAGACACAGGGAGTTTGAGGATTCCCTCAAAACATGCTAAATTCTTTCAGCTCGGCTAAAAAGAGTTGCCAGCACGCTGGAACATCATTTGCCATCCTCTCGGGGATAGGTGAACCAGTAAAGGCCGAACTGGCATGTAGCATTTTTACCTGACTTGCAGCTTCGTGTTGAAAAAAAGTTAAAAAATAAAAATAAATATTAATAAAAAGCAAAAGCAAAAGCTCCGTAAGGGAGCAGTTTGGCGACCCAAGTTCAGGGTAGGCCAAGGCCAAAACGGCAAAATGTCCAAAAGGACAATATTGGGCAGGAAGGTACTGCCTCAACATCCATTGAGGATATCATCTGTGGGCTCTCAATACTGGAAATCTTGATTGAGAGGCTGGTCAAAGGGAATGTGTTGCGCACACTGGCATCCGAGACAGGTAGTTCCAGTCAGAGGTCTGCGGCAGCAATACCTGGCTCAGGGTTGCATTATGATTTCTTCCGCTCAGAGGAGGGGAGTTTTGATGATTATTCATGGAGACTCTGACTGTGAGGTAGAGTGCACTCGAATTCCCACATCAAGTGGATGATATGCTTCAACTCAAGTCTCATAAGGATCTGCTGGCAATTGTGACTAAATTTGCCATTCCTTTGGGGATAGGAAACCCATTAGAGAAAGAACTGGCAAGTAGCATTGGTTATTTTACTTCTCATCAGTTGATTGAGAAGATCATGCAGGACACTGCTGGATAGTCTGCTAGATAGTATGCTAGTCCTGATTTCTGCCAGACACTGGAGGTCCGTAGGTTAATGCCTCTATTTGGGGCTATCTGAAGGGTAAAACAAAGTCAAAAGGCTTTAAAATCCAGAGAATTCTCAAAGAAGGATTATGGCATTTGCAAGGTCAGTGGAGAGAACTCAGCTGTCTGAATTGCAGTAGACGCCTTAGCACTTTTGTGTAATGCACAGTCTAAACTCAATTGTGTTAGGATGGTATAGGCCTAAGATCAACCCAAGATATGCTAATATATGCTTCCCTGTTCTCTGTTCTTTATCCTTCTGCCGCAGTCAAGCAGTCATACTGCTGCATCGAGCTGATCGAGGCTCTTGATGTTAGAGCCCCCGGCGGGCGATGGTAAGTCTTACAGCCATTTAAGCCGCAGCGGCCGATGTACGGCCCCGCTCCGGGCCGATTTAAACCCCTCGAATCAGGCGGGCGAAGTTACCGTTGCGGGAGCTCCGAAAAGTGATCTCCCACCAGGGACCCACGAGCTCCCGATGTTACCGTCCACAGGGCCTGCAGCCGAAGTCTCTGAAACTCCGAAGTCTGGTTGCAGCCATGCGCCACCACAGTGCTCTGCGCTCTGAAGACATAGAAACATAGAAAATAGGTGCAGGAGGAGGCCATTTGGCCCTTCGAGCCAGCACTGCCATTCATTGTGATCATGGCTGATCATCCCCTATCAATAACCCGTGCATGCCTTCTCCCCATATCCCTTGACTCCACTAGCCCCTAGAGCTCTATCTAACTCTCTCTTAAATCCATCCAGTGATTTGGCCTCCACTGCCCTCTGTGGCAGGGAATTCCATAAATTCACAACTCTCTGGGTGAAAATTTTTTTTCTCACCTCAGTCTTAAATGACCTCCCCTTTATTCTAAGACTGTGGTCCCTGGTTCTGGCCAGCTCCGCGATGGTGAGTCCGCAGGCTCTGCGACTGGAGTCCCAGGTCGATTCCGGTTGGAAGCCACCGGCTCCACGATGTTAGGGCCCAATGACAACGGAGACTCAACAGGGAAAAGGTTGCGTCCCCGTTCAGGGAAGAGATTAAAAAGTCCCCCCCCACCCACCACACACCCCCACCCCCCGCCCACCCACATATACACAGCTAAAAATAAAGCAAAACAAAAAACATACACCTAACAGGACAAAAAGAAAGAAAAGACAGACGGACTGCAGTCGAGCCGCTGCCACAAGGCACTGCCACACCGAAGACACCCTTTATGGGTAAGACTCCCGTTTACCTGCATGCATATCATCCCTACCAAACGAGTGGCAGATACCGCAACACTGAGGCTGGTTGGAGCACCAGGCCTACACAATTAAAACCAAGCTAGAGGGCTTTTTATTCGCAGGTTTTAGCACTCATCATGGAGGCAGCGCACTCCACATACTCAGTATCGTTCCCCAGCTGGCCACGATGCCTGAGCCAAGGGGACAGAGCAAAGTCTAGGGTCAGTTGACTCTATTGACCATCCGCCTAAGGCCATTTTTGATGGTCAGTCTCAGGGGTTGCTGGAACTTGGTGGCGGGGGGTGATAATCACCTTTTTTCTATTATTATATTGGCAGTCCTGCTGGTTTTTATAGCAAGTGCTTTCTTAGAAACTGCCTTGATCACATCTACAGCCACAGTCTGTCTCGTCATGGACAGCAAAGCGACAATGGGGTGGAGGCCGTTGAGGTATGCAAATATTATTCCATCAGCCGCATAGGATGTGCTGACGATATTCAAGTCGGAGATAGGTTGAGACGGTTCAACAACAGGTGGGGACAGATAACCTTCGATCTTTCCATTATACAGATCATAAACGGTTATAAGATTCAGTTTCTGGCTCATTAATTTCCTCCACGGCAAGAGAAGCCAAGATTTCCGTACATACGGTCTAAAGAGGAAACTATGGCTGTCCAAGTTGAAACTGAGACATTTCACAAAAAGATGAGCAGTCTGCCCATAAACAAGAGGGGTATATTTCTAATATCTTCTCAAGGTTGAAGAAAAGTTGAGGATGCCAAATCATTCTAGGATTTGGCTAGTCTGAACATGTGCTTGGTATAACAAGTTTATTTTATTTTATTTTTTATTTTTTTATTAGAGGCAAATACATATTATAACCATTTCATGTATATCAGTCGTACATTATTAATATTATCAATTGTGGATTGATTCTGCTTCTAGTTTTTTTTAAAGATAGGAGGTAATAGAGAAAGAGGAAAAAAAAACACAAATGTCAAAATAAAAAAAAGAATGGAATGATTTACTAATAATACATTATTGGAGAAAGGTTAGTGGACTATAAAGTATAACTTTTCATCTAATCCTGAGTTCAAGCTTCAGTTGGTTCCCGTGCTGAACCGATCTACCCCTTCAAATAGTCAATGAATGGAGACCATATTCTAACAAAAAGTTCTTGTTTGTCCATTAAGACAAATCTGATTCTTTCCAGGTGTAGGGTCTCCGACATTTCCATAATCCACATTTTAATTGTGGGGGTTATAGGGCCTTTCCAAAATGTTAGTATTAATTTTTTCCCAGTTATTATACTGTAGTCAAGAAAGTTTATTTGGCTTGTTGTGAGTGTTAAACTTTGTTCTGATATGCCAAGTATTATTAGTTTTCAATCGGGATCTAATTTAGCATTGATAACTTCAGAAATTATTCTAAAAATATCAATCCAGAAATTTTTATTTTTATACAGTTTACAAAAGTATGTGCTAGGTTAGCCTCTAATTGCTGACATTTATCACAGATAGGAGAGATATGTGGGAAAATTATATTTAGTTTTGTTTTAGAGTAATGTCATCTGTGTAATACTTTAAATTGTATTAAAGTATGTCTGGCATTTAACGAGCATTGATGTATATATTGTAAACTTTCATCCCAAGTATCTTTCGTTATAGGCCTAATTCATTTCCCCATGTGTGTCTATATAATTCCGTCGATGGAACCTCGCTATCTAAGAGGATGTTATAAATATAAGCTATTCATTTTTCTGTATTAGGATGTTTATTCAAACATTCATCAAGGATTTCTGGTCCCCTAGTCCTATAATCTTGTGTATTTGATTTAACATAATCTCTAAGATGTAGATATCTGAAAAAGTTATTTGAGTGTAAACAGTAGATCTGTTGTAACTCCTGAAATGAGAGAAAAGTGCCCTTCCTATAAAGATGTCGCATCTTTTTAATTCTGCAATTTTTCCATTGTGTAAAACCTTTATCCAATATAGAGGGTTTAAATAAAGGATTGTTTACAATGGGGAAACAGAGTGATATATTATCCAATTTTAAAGCTTTTTTTAATTGTTTCCAGATTCGTATACCACTATGTATTATATGGTTTTCCCTACAGGTTTTTTTGTGCAGTTTTGTGGGAGCAAACATAATCGAACCAATTTCAAAAGGCAAACAGTCTTCCTTTTCCATCCTTAACCAATCTGGTTGCTGATCCATTTCTTCCAGTCAGAAATTCATATTTTTAATATGGACTGCCCAAAAATAAAACAGTAAATTTGGTAAGGCTAAACCTCCATTTGTCTTTGATTTACATAAATGTTTTTTGCTTATAACAATTTTAAAATGGATAATTTTCATTCAGCAAAATAGCTGATTACAGAGGATTACTTCCGGGCCTCAATCGATCTCGAAGATGTATACTTTTCCATATCAATCCACGAGAGTCACAGGATAATTTTCATTCAGCATTCAGCCGGTGTTGTACTTCCGGTGGCGCTGGTGCCAGCAGCCTCCACCTACAGCCCGGTATCTTTTTGTTTTTTTGTTTAATTAGTTATGTAAAAGTGTGTTTTTTGGTGTTTTTTTTGTGTTTTGATGTGGGGGAAGAGGGTACGGTGCGGGGGATACCGTCCTTCAGCCGCTTCCTGGTGAAAACGTGACTATTATTCGAGTCGCGTCCTCATCCCCCCCCCCCAGCGGCCTACCTACTGGATTGGCGTGGCCTTTCCTGCCGGGATCGACCAGAGCTCCAGCAGCGGCGGGACAGCGCTGTAACATCGCGGGGCTGGCGATGCCTTACCGGGGATCGCCGTCTGGAGCCCGGAGTGCTGGACCTGTGGCACCGACATCATGGAGCTGCGGTTTGCGGAGCTCCCAACGCGGGCGGCGCTGATGGACAGCGCGGGGTCCTGCGACTCTGCCCGGCTCGGGAGCTGCGGACTCGGGAGCTGCGGACTCGGGATCTGCGGACTCGGGAGCTGCGGACTCGGGAGCTGCGGACTCCGGCTGCGGGAGGCGGCTGATCAGGAGGTCCGGGCCGCTGAGGAGGAGGATGTTCACCGTCGGGGTTCGGCGTCGGCGTTCCACCAGCCCGGCGTGAGGGCCTGAACATCGGGCCACCCGGGGCGGCGACTGCGGGTGCTAGGAAGGCCTCGACCACGAGTGAACATCTGGGAAGAACAGAGTGGAGGCTGGCTGGACTATGGTGCCTTCCTCACCTTGGTGCCACTGTGTTATGTTGTGTCGTGGACTTTCACTGTTTGTGCTGTTTTTAAAATTCTATTTTATTTTTAATATGTTTTATTATTTATTATTATTTTATTTTTTATTTTTTTATGATACTGCCTGTAAGGGAAATTCATTTCGTTGTCTCTAACTGAGACAATGACAATAAATTTGAATACAATACAATACAATACAATATATCTGAGGTTTATCTGGCAAGGCCAGTTGTGGAAATTTTAGGCTCTACCTAAGGTGTTGACTTCAGCCCTAGGCTCTTTACAAAGATTCTAAATTCAATGTTGCCCTACTCAGATCTAAAGGGCATTTCGTCATGGAGTTTATAGAGGACATGCTTATCGTAGGGAAGAGATCAGGTGTCACAGAGTTAGCTGTTTCAGCAACCAAGGCACTCCTAGAATATCTAGGGTTTTGTTATTCATCCAGGAAAGTCCATACTTTATCTATTACACATTTAGGTTATGTCATAAATTCAGCAGATATGTTTCGGACCCTACCCACAGATAAGACTCAGGGTATTTATCAGTAGATGCCTCCTAAGATAATTCAAGATGAGGCAACATGAATTATAGTAGTGCCAAATTGGCCTACTCAACCATGGCTTCCATTGTAAATAAGTCAGCTGAAAGAAGCTCCTATATTTGCTCAAAGACACGAGCGGTGGCTAGTTCAACCTATTTCTCGTGCATCTATCACTGCATGGTTGTATGGAAAGTTTTGTGAAGAGACACATGTGAGCTACTTTTAAGCAGAAGTTGCAGAGGTTTGTGGTTTTCTTTCAGTTTGGGGTTAAGAGAAGTGACTATGTTATAGCGCAATTAACTGCTCGTACTGCTTTGTCGCTGTATCTAGTACTATGTGGGACAATAAATGATTGGTTCTCACCCACTGTTGACTAAGGTTATGGAAGGTGTCTTTTATATGAACACTCTAAAGCCTCGATATAAAGTAGTGTGGAATGTGTAATCAGTATAAATTTTTATGCAGATTATCATCAGCTGTATCCCTATCGCTGGAGCAGTTACTCTTAAGTTAGTCATGCTTCTGACACTGATTTCAGCACGAAGAGCACAGTCTTTACACAATCTGCATCTGGATCTCTCGGTCATATCAGACAAGAGGGTAGCATTTTATGTGAATGAACTCATAAAGCAAAACAGATATGGTTGGGTACAAGTTGAAGTTGACAGCATACCCACCAGATCGGAGATTGGGGGTGTTTATTATGTAAAAAGGTACACTGAGGTTACTAAGAACCTATGAGATCAAGGAAAAATTTCTTCATAGTTATATAATAGTTTCACAAGAGATTGTTGGTGCAGACTATTTCAAGATGGATAGAGTATAAGCAGCTGAAAGCAGGAGTTAATACAAATCATTTCAAGTCTCACTCTACCAGGGCGGCTGGCTCGTCAGCAGCCAATAGAATGGATATTCCCCATTGATCACTTTCTTGCAATAGCAGGAGGCTCAGATAAGCGCTCTTTCAGAAGTTATAAAATTTTGTTGAACATGTCTGGACGGTTGCAGATAGAATTCTGAACAATGTTGCATGAGCTATTGTCTAACCCAAAGGCAATTGGGACTGTGGTCCATTTAAGGGCGATGTACATGTATGTAAAGTTAGTATCATGTTGTTAATGACCCATGTCTTTTCTACCATTTATGGTTTCTCTGTTTAATGTTTTCACATACAGATTGGTTTACTGCATGAAACCACAGAGCTTCGAAGGCTTCACGCAGTCTCATCACGAGACTTCGATGTAAAATAGAAAGATTAAACGAGAACTTACCGTTTGAAGTTTGATCTTTATTTTATGAGAACTTGGAGTGAGAGACTATGTTCCCTCCACTCCCAACCCTGAATCACATAAAGAACATTCGGTAAGTCAAGCGTTATTAATCTTTCTATAGTTTAATTTGGTGCAAGTGGTCTGTGGTTTCAGCTGCTTTGAAGCTTGACACGCATGCGGGCTGGCGGGTTCTTCACGTAGTCTCTCACTCAAACTCCTCATAAAATAAAGATCAAACTTCAAACGGTAAGCTTGTTTAATCTTTCTATTATCAGCAATGCCCACATCGCCAGTGATGTAAGAATGGTAGTTAGGAGATTCAGCATGAAAACAGGCCCTTCTGTCCACTGAGTCCATGCCGACCATGAATCACCCGAACACCAGTTCTATGTTATCCCAGTTTCATATCCGACACACTAGGGACAATTTACAGGAGCCAATCAAACGACAAACCTGCACGTCATTGGATGTGGGAGCAAACCAGAGCACTGGTAGAAAGCCCATGTGGGCTACAAACCCATGTGGGCTACAAACTCTGCACAGACAGCACCCATGGTCAGGATCGAACCCGGGTCTCTGGAGCTGTGAGGCAGCAGCTCTACCACTGTGCCAATCTGCTGCCCATTATAATACAATTGATAAAATGGGATAACCAATTCTGAAAGTGGCTTTGGCTGACTCTGATATTATGATGAAAAATTTTAGGATTTTCTATTAGCTGAAATGAGCGGACAATTTGTTTTCAAGGTAGACAAAAATTGCTGGAGAAACTCAGCGGGTGAGGCAGCATCTATGGAGAGTAGGAATAGGCGATGTTTCGGGTCGAGACACTTCTTCAGACTGACGTCGGGGAGTGGGAAAAAGAAAGGTGGAGGCAGTAGGACTTGTGGGAGAACTCGGAAGGGGAGGGGAAAGAGAGAGAAAGCAAGGGCTATCTAAAATTAGAGGCCGATGTTCATACCGCTGGGGGAGCGGACTCTGTTTTCAAGTCATGGAATAAGTCTTCTGAATTATAGGTGAGATTTCTATAAATTGAACAAATTGGTGTACTTGCACTTTCAACAGAAAGTCAGGGGAATAAAAATGCTTCCATGGTTAAATTATGCTAATTTATTTTGCAAGAACTGTGAATACGATATTTATTCAGTCGGGGTGTTTTTACAGTTCCTAAGTGAGGTTGACTGAAATATGTTTATCATTCATTCAATCCTAAAACCATTTTAAGTCCAGTGTCAATCAATCATCTTTGAGTAATTCAATTTTAAAATTATGGAGATTCACTTTCATAAAATACATAGAACTATTTATTAATTTTAATAATTAATTTCAAGTGAAGAATGTATTTCGTAAAGAGTAATGAATAGATCTTATAATTTTAATATTATTAAGTCAAATAAGCATTTAGAGCAATCTTATGCTTGGTTCCTTCAATGTGTCTCTACAAAGGCAACATTTTTGAGATAAGATTACAAATTTGCCTTATGGGAATTCAGGGGCAGATGTCAACAGGCTCCACAGAACTTACATCCATTACAATTTTGATTAATGTTTAGCAACTTCTGAAGAGTCTACTGATGCTGAAATTTTCAGAATGCATTGCAATGTGCAAATACTTGTGAAACCCATGCTGGGCACACAATTTACCCTGCTATATTTTTAACTTGACATTGAAACTGGAAATAGGTGAAATCAATTTAAGAAATTTGTTGATACAAGAAACTGCAGATGTTAGAATATTGAGCGGCTGGAAGAACTTAGCAGGTCAGTTGCAGGAGATATATATGCAGTGCCATAAATAAGAGAGAGGCTAAATCTTTTACCCATGAAAAGGTTTTCAAACGCAAAATGGCACAGGATTAAAGAGAGAGAAAAGAGTTTTAAAGGGAATCTGAAGGAAAAGTTTTGTTTTATTGGGAGAGGGGTTGCTATCCTGATCCTACTGCTTGAAGAGGTGATGAAATCAGATCAAATTACTACATTTAAGAGGCAGCTAGGCAAACACTTAAATAGGCAAGGCCTAGAAGGAAAATAACCTAATGCATGCGTATGGAATCAGTGCATCTGGGTAAAAAGGTTGGCATGGACATGGTGGGCTGAAGAGACCATTTATGTGCTGTATGACTCCATGATACCATGAAAATCTTAACAGTTCTTAAACAGTTTGGGAGATAATTTTATCCACCTTCTCCGCTGCCACGATGTTGGCAGAAGATTTGCCGATATGCTGGAACATTATCTATGGCATTTTACTGATTATCAACCAAAAACATAGATGGTGTTTTGGAAGTGTTCTCTGGAAATCCACTCTCCACTTCTCATGCATGTTTTGGTTATCCATTTTCAAGTATAGTTGGTAGGGGAGGAGTGGGGGTGTGGGGGTGAGGGGGGTGGGAGTTGGGAGTGGGGGAGGGGGGGGGGGGTGTAAAGGGGAGGATGCTATGATCCAGCAAGAAATAATGGAAAGACCTATTGTGCATTCACATCTCTTTCATCTCACTTATTTTTTCATCACACAACCTTGGGTATGTATTGAATAACTGACTAGTGAACAAAACCACACTTTTTAGCTGAAAATATTATTTTTGTAATAAAACTGGTTTCTTAAAAGCAGAAGCTAAATCCATCGGCGAGTCATCAGGTGGCAATTATGCTCTTCTCATTGTTTAACGTCCTCCTGCCAGACGTAACATTTGAGTTAATCACCCCGCCCTGATGGTAAGGTTGAATTAAGAGTTTTGGCAAATCAGAAATTACACTGACACTGTTCACCTTGGGGAGAAATTTGCACCTCATATACCACAGTTGAATCAACAGCATCGCAGCACACAGTGCCATTGAACCATACTATTGTCAGTGACAATGACTAATGATACCATCCCTTTTAAGCATTAATGGAATTCTAGAGCAGCAGTAGTGCCAACAGATATACCCAATGTCCACAATAGGAATCAGAAACAACACCATATCCAGTTTATAGTGTGTGTGTGTGTGTGTGTGTGCCACATTCACTCTTAACTTTATTGCGTTTACTTACTGTTTTTGCCCTCTGCATCCTTTTTAGTTGAACTTGTTTAAAGATTTTGTGTTCAGTGTTAATTTGAATTGAAATCGTGCCGAATAAAGCCTCTTGTGCTATTTCATTAAAAGTGCTTAATTCGATTATTCAGATTCTTCTCATGCAGAAACAATTTTGAACTATCAGAAGTAGACGGTGCTCAGAACCCACTCAAATGAATTTTCAATAACTTTTACTAAACGGAAATTGCTGCAAGTTCCTTTCCTGCAACACTTTGACCTTGCGAGGTGTTTATTCTAGTATATTCTTTAGCTGTCACTATTTATTTAATTAATTCATCTGATATAGTAAATAGTTACATTGGATGCCACAAAAAGCAAAATACCTTGTACTGGAAGGTTAAAAAAAATTTAAAAACACAATCATGTTATAAGCTTATTGAGTGACTAGAAATTCCTCAGAAGTGAAGTGTATTTGATTGATTATCAGAAGATGAGAAAATCTGCTTGCAGACTTTTTTCAATGTAGGATGGCATGGTGGCGAGCTCTTGCAGCGCCGGAGACGTGTGTTCGATCCCAACTACGGGTACTGTCTGTACGGAGTTTATGATTTCTCCCTGTCACCACATGGGTTTTCTCCAAGATCTTCGGTTTCCCCCACACTCCAAGGACGCACAAGTTTGTAAGTTAATTAATTAATTAAGTGCAAATTGTCTCAAGTGTGTGTAGGATAGTCTTAATATGTGGGGATCGCTGGTTGGTGTGGACTCAGCAGGCCAAAGGGCTTGTTTCTGCACTGTATCTCTAAACTAAATTAGTCTTTTTGATAACAACTCATACATTATATTAGGTATGTACACAATGTGCTGTGTTAAATAAAAAGAAGCTGGTTCAGGAAAAAAATACAGCTTTTAAAATTGAAGTTTGAAAAGGGTTCATTGGTTAACCGGCAAGGTGGGGTGTGGTGGTGTTAATCCTGGCCAGATTGGAGAGGCTAGGACTAAAATTGAGCAAAGGCTTCAGGGCTGCTGGGATTTTTGGTCAATTTAAAAGTGTTCTCTTTAGAACTGGGACAAGCTGCAGAATGGTGCCAGTTTGTCAAGAGCGTAGATCTGAGCTGCAGGAAGAGAATGGGAACATCTGCAGACCCTGGCAATTAGGTGCAAAGTACATAGAATGCAGTGGATGAATGCAAACCAGATATACACCGTGTAAATAATTGTAAATAATGTTGCAAATCTTTACTTGGCTGATTGGATGAGGTTTTGAGCCTTGTCTGGTTTTCTTGCATATCTGGGTAAATGTTGCTAGGTTTGGTTCCTCTGAGAAATACTGTTTGAATACAACATATTAGCCACTGTATTATTTAGTTAGGGAAATGTCTGTTATGTATGAGGTTAATCAATAATTGTAATTGGATTGTAAAGAGACCACCCCCATGTGGTTCGGCTCTTCGAGTTCCAGGGACCTATAAAAGACCGCTGCCACGAGGTCCTGCTTCGAGCTTCTGGTAGAGCGCTTAGGACTACATGAACTTCTGGAGTATCTCTGTTTGAGCGAGGCCTAGAGGGCTTGATCAGGCAGATACGAGGATCAAACCTGCAGGGTATAGTTAGGTATAGTAGTTGAACTGTAATTGTGTTTTGTCAAAATAAAGATTAGTTGCACAACTGCTTGATTCAGTGGTTTTTGACTGAAACTAGACTGGGGGAAAACTTAGAATGAGCAATTTACATTGGGGGCTCACCCAGGATCTTAACAGACCCCCAAACACAAGTTTGTGACCAAGGGTGTTGAGCTGTTTCCATCGCGAGTGCAGAAATCGGCGCCACTGTGCAGTTTTCGCATTGGTTTTCGGCACTTCACTAGTTGGAGCGGATCGATCATTCGCGGGCTTGGGAAAGGATCTAATGGAGATCATTAGAGCAGAGTCCAACAAGCATGGGTGGGGGGGGGGGGTTAGCACTCCTTTGGGTTTGGGGCTCATAAAACCGGGCGTTTAGTGGCCCAAAACTTGTTCGTGGTTGGCAGACTGCAGCTGCTTTAACGAGAACCTGACGCGCTTCATTGGGCGAGGAGTGACCCAAGGTTAGATTTGGTATCCAATTGGTGGGGTATTAAAACACAGGTCTGAACTATCTTTGCCGGGAGCACGGATTGAAAAGGTGCGCTCTGAAAATTGGCATCGACAACTGCCAGCACGAAGAGGCTTGGCACTGAACCCCCAGTGCCCAGCAGAGAGGAATATCTGAGTCCCTCCCTGGAGTGACGGACGAGGAATCTTGTAAAGATACTGGGTTCGGTGGTCAAAATATTGATTGGCTGGGAATACTCTAGTCCATTAGAGAATTTAATTGGGCAATTTTAGTTTGATTAGAGTGCCCGCGTATGAGGAGGGATACGCACTAAAGCTAGGAGTTCGGGAACGATTCTAGATTTGCATTCAAATTTCTAAATACAGAACTTCACATTGAAGTTCTGCCGATATGGTAGAATTCGAATTCTTGTAGATAGAACTTCGGAGTCGGTGCATGTCCATGATCGATTCCGAATAGCGGCTGATCAACAGTGAATAGTAACCCTCTGATCGATTGTTGATTAGTACCTGATAGCGAAGAGTACCTGAGAGATGGGAACCTGTTTACTTGGTGAAAAGTAATCCAATTCTGTAGAACTTAGAGAGGAGGGATAGAGGTCCCCCTATAGAATGGTAAGATAGTAACATTCGGGAGGAAATGTAGTCATTTAAGGAGAAGTACCCCTCAGCAAAGAGTAATCTAGGAAGGGGAAAATCTTCGGTATCAGAGTGAGAGGTGCACTGAGTGAAAACAGCGTGATGTGGCGCTGTGCTCGAGTGTTTGTAAACTGTGCGCTATTGCTTTAAATCATTTTTTGTAAATTTAAAAATCTAGCCTTTTTGTATTGTTATCGGAATCGAATTGTGTAAATATTGTGTAAATTGTGTAAATATTCCATGTATGTAAATAAATTTAGAAAGTTAAGAATTAGAAAGTCAAGATTTAGAATGTGTTGAGTTTGAGGACCGCTGTTTGTATTGCTGCTTGTGTGAGTGTTTACCGATTTAGATATTTGAAGTAAAAGTGTGTTTGAGTTAAATATTTGTAATTGTTTAGATCGTAGTATTGTGAGAATCTGAGTCGTGGATCGATCAGGGGTTGTACTCTTTTGATCGTTGTGTCGGGGGAGGAGTCATTCCGATGTCCCACTGCACCACGAGCAAGATTTATTAGAGAGGGATTTATTGGATGTGATATTAGGATGTATCTTGGGTTATTTGTAATTGGGGGATTATTTTCAGTTCGGATTATAGTTTTATTAACGTGGTTCGGATTTGTCTATCTGTGCGAACTTAAAGTGGATTGAGCGAGAGAGATTGCTGCGTGGAAGAGACTGTGATTGAGAGTTAGACTTGGATTGAGAAACCAGAGATCCTTTGTTTGAAAGTTTAGAGTTGAATGAAATGATTGTGACCTAACTGATAAGAGAGTTGGGAGAGCGATTGAATACGAGCGAGTGGTTTGATTAATTGAATAGTAGCGATTGAGTGAGTGATTAAGTAACGGTTGAAAGGGGAATGATTGGGCGAGTAAGTGTGGGAGAGACTCCATTGACCTTTGAGTTTGGAAGGAAAGAGTGAGTTTGAATAAGTGTTAGTGTCTGGAAATTTTATTTTGTATTGTGACCATTGTTCAGAGAATGGGGAATGTCTCAGAGAAGGACCGATCAAATAGATAGGGGAGCCCGATAAGTATAATTTGCGAGAAGATTCCACATGAAGCTGACAGACTAAGAGGATTATCTGGGGAATTAAATGCAGTTTTGAGAAGCAAGATTTGGCTACTGGGTGGACTAAAATCTGTAATAGGGATAAACTGCATAGAAAGGATTGTCAAGAAATATGGAAATAATGAAGAAGGAAATGAGTTAATTGGAATATGGAGAATGTTTTTCACTAGAAGGGAAATAAATAAAGAGATTGTTTTGCTGCCACCCTAAGAATGACGGCATATAAATTGGGAATTGGAGGGGAACACGAGAGAACTGGTCCTTCTCGGGACATTCCAGAACAGGGACAGGAAGAAGTAGTAAGCCAACAGCAGGAGCAAGAGCAGGAGAGCATACCAGGAGAGCATACCAGAGCATACCATCTTCAAAAAGGGAAACTATTGAGATGGCTCTTAAAGGGGAGGTGACAACTAAAATTAAACATTAAATTTGGTAAGAGTGCAGCAGTATGTGTAGACCTTGAAGGGAGAGAGGCTCACTTTATGCCAGGATGGGCAGAATTTTTCAGAGTCGAGCCACAGCATTCCTCACAGCACTCTCATGTTCTCAGTTCAGAGGCACCATGCGCAGCTTGCGAGCAGGGCACATGGGAAAAGTCAGCATTATCTTCGGCTCCTTCCACTAAATTCAAATCTGAAGTGGAGAAATCGGGGAGCAATCCACTAGCTCCTATGATTACTCCACCAGTGGAGGACAGTATGGGAGATCAAGGAGCTAGAAGGAAGGTTCCACCGAAATGGAAACCAAAATTAATTAGAAACTCCAGTAGTGGGAAAGTGAGACCAGGGGAGAGAATACCTTGGACTTGGTTTACACCAACACCCCAGAGGCTTACAAGGCAGCCCCCCGCCCTCACCTGGGCCACTCTGACCACATTTCAGTGTTTTTAACACCAGCCTACAGACCACTGCAAAGACCAGTCAGAGCAGAGAGAAAACACACCAGGGACTGCCAGAGGGAGCAGCCTCAGCACTGCAGGATTGCTTCCTGCACACTGACTGGGATGTGTTCAGGACAGCAGCATCCTATGATGGCCTCATCAACATCGAGGAGTATGCAGAGAATGTAACCAGCTACATTGCTAAGTGCACCGAGGATGTCACTGTCTTTAAAACCTTCACTGCACGTGGAAATGAAAAGCCATGGATGACAGCAGAGGTGCGCTCACTGCTGAGGGCCCTTGATGCAGCCTACAGAGCCGGTAACACAGCCGCTCTTCGATCTACCAGGACTGCCCTGGAAAAAGGAATCAAGGCAGCGAAACGTGCCTATGCGGGGAAAATTCAGGGACACCTCTGTGACACAGGAGACACCAGGAGTATGTGGAAGGGAATCCAAACACTGACGGGGTACAAGGCAATGCAGCAGGTGACTGACACGGACACTTCTCTCCCAGATAAACTGAACAATTTCTTTGCATGTTTTGATGCAGCAAACACCACACCCAAGGGGAGAGCCAGCCCCTGCTCACAAACTGACCAGCCAGTCCTGACCATAGACTCAATGGACACACGGAGAACCCTGTCCAAGGTCAACCCGTGGAACGCAGTTGGACCCGACAACATCCCAGGACGGATGCTCAAGGAATGTGCGGATGAGTTAGTAGATGTGCTAACAGACATCTTCAGCATCTCACTTCATCAAGCCATTGTCCCCACATGTCTCAAAACTTCCACAATAATCCCATTTACAAAGAAATCAGTTGTGGCCTGCCTAAATGATTACCGCCCTGTCGCCCTAACCCCCATAGTAATGAAGTGCTTTGAACGCCTGGTTAAACCTCACATTACTGCCAGCCTCCCCTTATCGTTAGACCCCCTCCAGTTCGCCTATCGCCCCAAACGTTCTACAGAAGATGCCATCTCTACTACGCTGCACACAGTACTCACTCATCTGGAAAACAAAAACGCCTACACCAGAATCGTGTACATTGACTTCAGCTCAGCCTTTAACACCATCATCCCACAGAGACTTGTGGAGAAACTAACCTGCTGGGCCTCAACACCACCCTGTGTCACTGGATCCTGGACTTTCTGACAGAGAGACTGCAGTCAGTCCGTGTTGGCAAATACACCTCAGGCTCGATCACACTGAGCACCGGCTCCCCTCAAGGCTGTGTGCCCAGCCCGCTGTTGTTCACACTGCTCACACATGACTGTGCTGCTAGATTCAGGGACAACAGGATTATAACATTTGCAGATGACACCACAGTGGTGGGACTCATTAGTGGAGAGGATGAAACAATGTACAGGGAGGAAGTGAAACAACTAGTGGACTGGTGCGGCAACAACAATCTAGAATTAAATGTAGACAAAACAAAGGAGACGATTGTCGACTTCAGGAGGTCGCAGCCCAAACACACACCCCTCAACATCAGTGGCACCACGGTGGAGAGAGTGGAGAGCATAAAGTTCCTCGGAGTGCAAATCACAGACAGTCTCACCTGGTCCAGGAACATCACTGGGATTGTCAAACGGGCCCATCAGTGACTGCACTACCTGAGGAAACTCAAACAAGTCTCACTTCCCACCAACATCCTCAGGACTTTTTACAGGGGCACGGTGGAGTCTGTACTCACGTACTGCATGAACACGTGGTACTCCAACTGTAACTGCTCAGACAGGAAGTCTCTGCAGAGGGTAGTGAGGGGAGCAGAGAGGATCATTGGCGTCTCGCTATCCTCGGTACAAGAACTGTTCCCAAGCCGCTGCCTGAAAAAAGCACTGAGCAAAGCAAAGGACAGACTGCACCCACTCCACACACATCTAGATCTCCTGCCATCAGGAAAGAGATACCGTAGCATCAAAGCCCGGACAACCAGACTGCTAAACAGCTTCCTTCCACAGGCTGTGAGGCTGCTAAACAGTCACTCCACTTGATTTTATCATGCAGGATAAAGCAGCCGGGAGCGGCCAGTGCCCGAGAGCATTGGAGCCGGTTGGACCGGCTGCAGGAGCAGTACCCCTTGTGGGGCTGCAGAGTGGAAATACTCCAAAGTGGCAAAGCCACAGTGGGCAACTAATAAGCCCCACAGCAGTACTCCTTGTGGGGCGGCACAGAGTTTCTCACTCATCAGAGGGGAACACTGAGACTCAATCCTGGGCTGACTGCAGAAGCAGCTTCAGGAGCAGCCGTGACGGCCATTGCCCGTGAGCATTGGAGCCAGATGGAGTGGCTGCAGGAACTGCAGCAGGAGCAGTCTCAGGAGTAACGGCTTCAGAAGCAGCCGCAATGGCCAGTGATCTTGTGCATTGGAGCCGGTTGGGTGCCCGAGAGCATCGGGACCAGCTGGAGCGGCTGTTGGAGCATGTAAGTGGCAGCTCCATGAGATGGAGGCTAGTCACAGAAAGGCAGCTAGTAAGTCCTACAGCGGTACCTCTTGTAGGGCTGCACAGTGTTCTCCCTTCTCAGAGGGGAGTATAGGGGGTCAAGTTTGGGCTCCACTTGAACAGGGGAGCAGAACATATCCCTAGTACACTTAGGGTGCGGAAAACCTATGGGAAAACACTTACCATCAGGGAACTGCAAAACTTGAATGTTCCCAGTATCAACCTAAACATGGTAGGGCACGGAATTGAAACGAAAGAATGTTCTAAGTCCTAACAGATGAAACCTGGAACCTCCCAACCTCCAATATTAAAATTTGGAGGCATCTTATCTTAACAGGGAAAGATCTTCACATCGAGGGAACTCTGGGACACATTAAGGAATGTCTTAAAAACTACTTCCTGAGAAATGTGCTACCCTCATCAGACACCGGCACCTCAACGACCACGGAGGATGCCGAAATAGTAACTAACCTACTAATAGGAACCAGGGAGATTGGTAGTGGATAACAGATCTATCTGTATGCATAGAATTATTCTACCGACACTTAAAATTCAGAAGTACAGGGGCATACCTTAGAATTCTTCATTCCATTATCCTCCAGTTCAGCATGTACCGAACTGAATGTTCATGCTTACAGGGAAAGAAACAACTAAAGCGCATACTGAACTACAGTGCCCATATATTATAGGACTTATGGAGGACATCCACACGAATCACAGGGATTTGTGTCCTAAATATCCTTCTCATAATTTAGAGGTGGTTGCCACTTCATCTTAGATTGACTAATTTGAATACTTCGTACTTTATATTCATTACAAATGGGAACCTTTGGTGCAACTAAGGGATTGATCCTAGGGTACTACATGGCAAGCATGGTATTAAAATACGCTTGCTATATAGGGCTCATTGAAGGTGCCCACAGATGTATTTAACACAACAGATCGTCTGCGGTCCACCGTTAACACTTTCTTACGGCAAAGTCAGTTCAGCCTTTTGGGATGTTGATTTTTATGATGATGTCATATAACATGGCAGTACTTTGCCGTAAGAAAGGGTACAGCCTTTATGGAGGCTTCCAGGGAACTAAACCAGCCATCAGACTGGTAGTAGAATAATTGGCATTAGGGGCTGTGTGACAGCCACATGATATCGGACCTTTACATAATCATAGTACAGAGCGCTACACGTGTCACTCAAGAAATTATGTGGGGGTCATTCTGACAGACTTATGAAACAACCAAATACAGTTACCCGTCTATGGAACCACATACTGATGGGCCTTGGATTGGGATGCTACTAATTCCATCTCCAGCTGTGGGGGAGGTGGAATGCTCAGGAGGCATCACTACTAACGTTGGGCATATATACCTGGGGATGTGAGAGCTGGTCATGGTTTTAAGTCAAATTGTTTTGGGTTATAACACCAGTATGTTAATCTACAAATTGACAACACCACCGGAGTAGCATATGTCAACCATATGGGTAGAAACATATCGACACCATCTGACTATCTGGCCAACACTATTTGTGAATTGAATTGAATTGAATCCTTCTTGTCAATCAGACCTTTCGGTCTGAACGAGATGTTGTTGCCTGCAGCCATACATGTAATACTAGCAGCACACAATGGACACGGGCTGGCATCCGCCGCGGTGAGTTCACCGGGTACCTCCACACTGTGATGCAGGCAATAGTCTTAGAGTCACTGTCTCTATTAATCTGGATTAATAGCGTATCCAGATAGAGATTGGATATCAGCATCCAACTACCAGGGAAACTGAATTTAGTGGCAGACAACAGGTCACGCTAAGTCCAAAAACTCTGTATGGATGTTGGATAAAATATGTATTGCTGGAACAGCTGGTATGGAACACCAGATAACGACCTATTCACATCCATGCTCTTACCAGTTATCAAATTATGTTCTTGGGAGTCAGAACCTGGGGCAGTGGTTCAGATGTATCTTCGCTGATTGGGGGATCATTTATGCATCCCTCCCTTTGCCTCATCAGTCCGTTATTTAGGAAGAAACTATAGACTTCACGTCTCGAATCATGATATACCTGATTGCCCTACGCAACCGGGATACTGGTGATATCAACATGGGTCAGAACCATACATCACCACCCATCATAGACCTAACTTACTGGGTCTTCCCGCAACAAGGGGAGTTACCCGTCACTATTATATATTAACCTATTTATTTAGAGTTGAAAGCACCTCTTCTACACCTGGGACCGACGGACCGAATGCGGAATTATTTCAGCGGGTCACAGACTGTCCACCTAAACATCAGTACTTGGTATCATCTAGTAATGGGAAGTACTGTCACAACAATAATCATCACCCACAGATCTATGAACATCCCGTCTGTTCTGGAATTCCTGGCAAGCCTCCATTACGATGAGAGGCTCAGTCATAGTGCCATCAACTGCGCCAGAGGTGCTCTGTCAATATACCTGTCGAAGGTACAGAGCGGCATTCTGTTGGGACAAACCCTGGTAAACAAACTCATGAGGGGCATTTTTAAAATTAATCCCCAAGAACCAGGTACTCCCAAATATGGGATGTGAGCATTGTACTGACCATGTTAAGAAACTGGTCTCCAGCTACAGCTCTGTTCCTACGGAAACTGACTATGAAAACAGTCATGCTGATGGTCCTGGTCACGCCACAAGAGTCCAGTCACCACAGAAAACAAGGTTGGACAACATGATTATTTCATCTGGAAATTAAGGTTTACATCAGTGTAATAGTCATACAGAACAGATAGGGGTCAGCAGGCCTAAAAAACAGAATTCAGGGCCTACCCTACAGATGGTCGTCTCTGTATTATAACACACTTACTATCATACTTGAAGTATACTAAGATCATCAGAGGGGAGGAATGTCACTTTAATCAGCTACTAACAGCCATTTAAAACAGTGACAGTCCAGACCATCTCTGGATGGCTAAAACAAGTCCTAAATAGGCTGGAGTGGGAACTAGCATTTCAAATCTCACTCCACCAGGGCTGCAGCTACATTAGCAGCTATGAAGTTGGACGTACCAATGGACCAAATCCTCAAGACAGCAGGATGGCCAACGGAGGAATTTTCCAACAACTTTATAACAAACCAGTCATTGAACCTGAAACATTTACAGAAACAAATTTAAGTTCTGTAATATAATAGACCCATAAATAGGGGCAATAATTGGTGTTCATAATTTTACTGTTGGATTTCAATATCGTATTGATGTCTAATGTTGTTAACTCTACTCTCCCCAAAAATCAAGGCAGATGTGATGCATGGACTCGTTCCACGGCATGAAATCACAGAGCTTTAAAATCTTCACGTAGTCACTCACGTGACTCCGAAGTAAAATAGTAAGATTAAACGAGAACTTACCAGTTTGAAGTTTGATCCTTATTTTATGAGGAGGAACGTTGAGGACTACGTGCCCTCCGCTCCCACCCTTGATCATAGTCTGAACTGGTATCTGTTGTCTAATCTTACTATGTTTAGTCATTATAGTTATCTGTGATTCCACACCGCTGCTTTGAAGAATGACACGCATGCGTCGTAAGCGGGTTCTTCACGTAGTCCTCAACGTTCCTCCTCATAAAATAAGGATCAAACTTCAAACTGGTAAGTTCTCGTTTAATCTTACTATTCTGCTGCTTTTGCACTGACAATTTAATAACTGGCACTGAGTAATAACTCTGGCACTGGCTCAGGCCACTGGACATTCTATGACTGTTTTTTTTTTACTTGTATTTTAATGTTGCTTTTTATACCTGCACTTTTTAAAACTATTTGTACTGTTTTTATCAGGAACTGGATTGTATTTATTTATGCGTGAAATGTTTCTACGTTTCCCAGGGAATACCGGAGCATCTTCTCCTTTTGCACTGTACAACTGTTGCTTTGCATGATGACAATAAAAGGATGATAATGATGATAATAAATACAGAGATAGAACGAATAGCTTTTCTGAGGGTGAAATAGGAAGATATGGAAGGATTGATCCAGACATTGATAGTATTGTTATGTCCGAGCAATTCCCTGATGATGGGGGTTTAGACCAGATCCCCCATAGACAGTTAGTTTGTAGAACGCTGACTATTAAGTCCTGCATTAGGTGTAAATGTCCCCCTGACCACAGATGTTCAGACTTTAATGCAGCCTGATCCAACGGCAGCTCGGAGACCTATATTAAAGATTCAAAAAAGAGAAATAAGGACGGAAGAGGACAAGGAAGAGGAAGATCTCAAAGCTTGGATAGATCATCCATTCTGAGAACGGACTTGTCCTCGCTGGAGAGGTTATAGAGCGGTCCGGCCCGATCAGTGCTACAACTTTGGGGGATTGGGACATTGGAGTCGGCCGTGTCCTGTGAGGGAGTATTATCGAGAAGGAAGGGGGCAAAGAAGAGGGCCACGAGGTTTTAGAAACCAGTGGATTTCGAGAGGTTACCAGGACTCTTGGGACCCCAAGGGTAGAGGACGAGGACACTGGCAAGGAGATCAGGGGGCAGGGACATTTTGTCAATCAAACCCATTTAGATAGTCCTAACCTGCCAGTTAATACCACATATTAAATTTGAAGGCGTCCTCACATGGTCCGAGAAACAGCTTTACAAACCGGAAAGAACATCACCCCTTCCAAATTCTAGAAGGAGACACAAAGAATTGAATTCTCGAGAATCCCTCACTGAAAGGAAGAAGTAAGAAACAAAGTAGCTGGCGTGAGAAGAAATGGTAAATAAGGAATGGAAATGGCACTAGGGAGAGAAGAAACAAACTTATTGTGAAGAAGTTATTATACGTGTTACTGAGTTTGTGCCTGCAGGACAGGACAATCGACTATCTGGAGAGTGAGGTAAATAATATACAGACCCCTTGAAAACGAGCAGAAGACAGCAAAAGTAATGTAGCTCCCCAGAAACAGGAATAAACAAGCAGGAGGAAATAATACTGTCCTGCCCCTTTAAGACAGATTTGGGAAGGCCAACCGATAGTCAGAACTCCTCAGTATCCCTGCTCCCTTAAAACTGACACCAGAAAAGAAGAAGAAGAAAACCTACCCTAGTGCCTAACTTTAATCTCATCCAGTTTTTGAAGAAAGAAAAGGAAGGGAAGTAAAGGACACTATCTAATCTTCCCTAAAAGAAACAGCATCGACAACCTGTAACGGTACCCGGACGTGGCATCGAAGGACGAGAAGCCGAAGCAAAGAAGTGGAAGCCAAATAACCGAACGGAAACTAAACCGCAACGCCAAATAACCGAAAGCGTACGAAGCCGAAACGCCAACTAACCGAAAGGGTGGGATGCCTAAAAGCCAACTAATTGAAAGGGTGGGACGCCAAAAAGCAAACTCACCGAAAGGCCGCTCTGCTAAAACGCCAACTAACCGAAAGGCTGCGTTTCCCTCAAGCCAACTAACTGAATAGTGGCTCTGCCGAAAAGACAAATAACGGACAATGACGTTGCTGGGGGGTGTGACTTGTCAGCGATTGGTCCAGCTCCCCGAGTCCATCACATCACTGGCCGATGGAGACGGGAGGGTGCAGGTCATTTTCCCCCACAAGCCATAGGTGACTGGGCACTCTGAACCCAAGCACCAAGTTGTAAGCGGTTGAAGGAGCGCATCCCTCGGGACAGCCCCCACTCTCCCATGGCCACGGCCGCCCTCTGTCTCGTCTCACCCAAGTGCAAACCTGACATACACCTTGTAAATAATTGTAAATAATGTTGCAAAGCCTTACTTGGCTGAATGCTGATTGGATGAGGTATTGAGCCATGTCTGGCTTTCTTGCATATCAGGGTAAATGTTGCAAGGTTCGCTTCCACTGAGAAACACTGTTTGAATACAATGTTTTAGCCACCGTATTATTGGGTTAGGGAAATGTCTGTTATGTATGTGTTTAATCGATAATTGTAATTGGATTGTATGAGACCACCCCCATGTGGTTCGGCCCCTTGCGGTCCGGGGACCTATAAAAGTCCACTGCCATAAGGTCCTGGATCGATCTTCTGGGGGAGCGCTTAGGACTGCATGACCTTCTGGAGTGTCTCTGTTTGAGCGAGGCCTTGAGGGCTTGATCAGGCAGATACGAGGATCGAACCCACAGTGGTTAGGTATAGTAGTTGAACTGTAGTTGTGTTTTGTCAAAATAAAGATTAGTTGTGCAAGTGCTTGATTCAGTGTTTTTTGACTGAAACTAGACTGAGGAGAAGCTTAGAATCAGCAATTTAGAGTGGAAGGGAGGGAGGGTGGGAAAGTGGGGATGAGGGAGCTGGGGATCAGGGTCTGAGGATAGGATGTGCAACTGGGCGATTGATGTGTATTGCCAAAAGAAAATCCACAATTTTATTCTCTACTTGATCTGAAGTACATGTGCAAGGTAACAGCTTCAGTCTATTCAATCTGCCAAGCAAGTATTAGACTAGATCTGTGTTAATGGAATGTTAATGCATTCTTACAAGGCAGCTAGCACTTGCTTAGAAAAACATAAGCCCCACATAGTGTAAGGTTATGGCAGCCCTCAGGGAAAAATACACAGTGACGATGCAGCACTTACTCTTTATCATGCAAGCAATTACTTGCAATTTGTTCTGGCCAGTAAAACTTCTGATATGATCTTGGTTGCTAAGCAATTCATTTTGAAATGATGGTATTTTCAAAGCAGGTGATTGGTTAATCACCAATACTACACCAGAAATAGAATCACTATTATTATGCCTGAGGACAGAATTTTTCTGGCAATTTATTTAACTGCCAAAAGGGCCTTCTCCACATCACCTCACATTTAAAATCTTCATAAAATATTCATAAAATGTTTGAAATAAAAATTGAAGAAATAACAAGGACCAGGTTGATTTGAATTGCAAGGTAAAGCATCACCGTTAGTTATTGGAATAAAATGGATTAAAAGTTTCTAGAAAAAACTGAAAAAATGTGATGTTCTGTCAACATCACTCTCAAAATAAATATTTGATCGTTAAGGTAGAGTCAGTAAACAACAATATGAAAAACAAAGACATCTATTAATACGCTAGGCAGATTGAGAAATAGGGTGGAAAATGTAAGTTAATTAAGCAACTTTAGATGGAAGCTAATAGTTACCACCATTGGAAGAAGTTATTTCAATCAATGATGCAGAAGGCTTGAAACCTTGCCCCCATTTCATAAGACTATGGCTTGGAAACATTGACCAAGACATTGTACCTCCCATGAAACACAAACTAAAAGACACTACATGGGAGACTCTGCAAAGTGTCTTGCCTGAAAATCAAACTATTTCTGGCACTTTAGTGTGGTATGTAGATTAATTGCACAATATTTCATAGAAACATAGAAAATTTGCCAATGTGAAAAGGACCCATTCACTCCTACACTTTGCTTCCTGTCTGCCAACCAATTTTCTATCCACGTCAACACACTACCTCCAATACCATGTGCTCTAATTTTAGTCACCAGTCTCCCATGCGGGACCTAATCAAAGGCTTTCTGAAAGTCTAGATACACTACATCCACTTGCTCCCCTTCATCCATTTTGCTTGCCACATCCTCAAAAGATCCCAGAAGATTAGTCAAGAATGATTTTCCTTTCATAAATCCATGCTGACTTGGATTAATCCTTTTACTGCTATCCAAATGCCCCATTATTACCTCTTTAATGATTGACTCCAGCATCTTTCCCACCACCGAAGTCAGGGTAACTGGTCTGTAATTCCCCGTTTTCTCTCTCGCTCCTTTCTTGAAAACTGGAGCACTAGTATGGGTGTTGTGGGCTGAAGGGACTGGTTTCCAGAGGGCTAGTATGCAAATTGTGCGGCAAATGGATTCTTGGGTTGGCATCTCAGTCAATCAAACCTGTTGTGCTGGCAACTCACTCACTCACGGCTGGTGGGCAGGTAGTTGACTCACGGCTAATCCTTGACATTCTATTTCAAGCAGGGTATAAGGCCACCAAATTAAAGTGCAGTTTCATACCATTTGAAGTAGGGTGCAAAGCCACTAAAGACAGCGAGTCGTGACCTCTCCCTCCTCAATCTTGCAGAGACTGAGCCACACCCACATTTCCGGGTTTTATAACCACTCACCCCCCCACCGGAAAAGGTGTGGCTTTCATGCAGTGATTGACAGGAGAGAGATTCTCAACATTTAAAAAAAAACTAATAACACTTATTTTTCATTGATGGGAAGAATTCTCTGCACCTGCTCAGCGGAGGGGGACTGAGTAAGATGGCCAAAAATCACAGCCGTAAGTGGTAGCATTTTATCTAAAACCAATATATAGTGCAAACAGGAAGTAAGTGCATTTACAGTAGTGCCTTTTAACTTCAAGCCAAAGCACCCAAGCAACCATTTGCAGTAAGTAGTGCCTTTCAACTTCAAGCCAATGCACCCAAGACACCATTTGCAGTAAGTCGTGCTTTCAACTTCAAGCCAATGCTCCCAAGCCACCATTTGCAGTAAGTAATGCCTTTTAACTTCAAGCCATTGCATCCAAGCCACCATTTGCAGTATGAAGTGCCTTTCAACTTCAAACCACACCCAAGCCACACTCAAGCCAACATTAGCAGTAAGAGGTGCCTTTCAACTTCAAGTCATAGCTCCCAAGCCACCATTTGCAGTAAGTAGTGCCTTTCAACTTCAAGCCAATGCAACCAAGCCACCATTTGCAGTGATAGTGCCTTTCAACTTCATGCTACCATTAGCAGTAAATAGTGCCTTTCAACTTCAAGCCAATGCACCCAAGCCACCATTTGCAGTAAGTAGTGCCTGTCAACCTCATGCCAACATTTGCAGTAAGTAGTGCCTTTCAACTTCAAGCCAAAGCACCCAAGCCACAATTTGCAGTAAGTAGTGCCTTTTCTACTTCAAACCAAATCTCCCAAGCCACCATTTGCAGTAAGTAGTGCCTTTCAACTTCAAGCCAAAGCAACCAAGCCACCATTTGCAGTAAGTAGTGCCTTTCAACTTCAAGCCAATGCTCCCAAGCCACCGTTTGCAGTAAGTAGTGCCTTTCAACTTCAAACCAAAACTCCCAAGCCACAACTTGCAGTAAGTAGTGCCTTTCAACCTCATGCCACCATTTGCAGTAAGTAGTGCCTTTCAACTTAATGCCACCATTTGCAGTAAGTAGTGCCTTTCAACTTCAAGCCAATGCACCCAAGCCACCATTTGCAGTAAGTAGTGCCTGTCAACCTCATGCCACCATTTGCAGTAAGTAGTGCCTTTCAACTTCAAGCCAAAGCACCCAAGCAACCATTTGCAGTAAGTAGTGCCTTTCAACTTAAAGCCAAAGCACCCAAGCCACCATTTGCAGTAAGTAGTGCATTTCAACTTAAAGCCAAAGCACACAAGCCACCATTTGCAGTATGCAGTGCCTTTCAACTTCAAGCCACAATTTGCAGTAAGTAGTGCCTTTCAACTTCAAGCCACAATTTGCAGTTAGTGCCTTTCAACTTCAAGCCAATGCCTTTCAACTTCAAGCCACAATTTGCAGTAAGTAGTGCCTTTCAACTTCAAGCCAATGCACCCACACCCCCATTTGCAGTAAGTAATGCATTTTAACTTCAAGCCATTACACCCAAGCCACCGTCTGCAGTAAGTAGTGCCTTTCAACTTCAAGCCACACCCAAGCCATCATTTGCAGTAAGTAGTGCCTTTCAACATCAAGTCAAAGCTCCCAAGACACCATTTGCAGTAATAGTGCCTTTCAACTTCAAGTCAAAGCTCCCAAGACACCATTTGCAGTAAGTAGTGCCTTTCAACTTCAAGCCAAAGTAACCAATCCAACATTTGCAGTAAGTAGTGCCTTTCAACTTCATGCCACCATTTGCAGTAAGTGGTGTCTTTCAACTTCAAGCCACACCCTAGCCACACCCAAGCCACCATTTCCAGTAAGTAGTGCCTTTCAACTTCAAGCCAAAGCAACCAATCCACCATTTGCAGTAAGTAGTGCCTTTCAACTTCATGCCACCATTTGCAGTAAGTGGTGTCTTTCAACTTCAAGCCACACCCAAGCCACAATTTGCAGTAAGTAGTGCCTTTCAACTTCAAGCCAAAGCAACCAAGCCACCATTTGCAGTAAGTAGTGCCTTTCAACTTCAAGCCAAAGCAACCAAGCCACCATTTGCAGTAATAGTGCCTTTCAACTTCAAGCCAAAGCTCCCAAGCCACCATTTGCAGTAAGTAGTGCCTTTCAACTTCAAGCCAAAGCAACAAATCCACCATTTGCAGTAAGTAGTGCCTTTCAACCTCATGCCACCATTTGCAGTAAGTGGTGTCTTTCAACTTCAAGCCAAAGCAACCGCCACCATTTACAGTAAGTAGTGCCTTTCAACTTCAAGCCAAAGCAACCAAGCCACTATTTGCAGTAATAGTGCCTTTCAACTTCAAGCCAAAGCAACCAAGCCATCATTTACAGTAAGTAGTGCCTTTCAACCAAGCCAAAGCTCCCAAGCCACCATTTGCAGTAAGTAGTGCCTTTCAATTTCAAGACATACCCAAGCCAAGCCAACCAGGGGAGGGGAGGGGGGAGGGGGGGGGGGCTTTCTGGAGTGCTAGTATGAACCATTTTAGAAGCAATAGACACTTTTTGCAAGCTTTAGAAGCAATAGAGACACTTTTTGCAAGCTTTAGAACCAATAGACATTTTTTGCAAGCTTTAGAACCAATGGACATTTTTTTGCAAGCTTTAGAACCAATGGACATTTTTTTGCCAGCTTTAGAACCAATAGACATATTTTTGCCAGCTTTAGAACCAATAGACATATTTTTGCCAGCTTTAGAACCAATAGACACATTTTTGCCAGCTTTAGAACCAATAGACACATTTTTGCCAGCTTTAGAACCAATAGACATATTTTTGTAAGCTTTAGAACCAATAGACATATTTTTGCAAGCTTTAGAACCAATAGACATATTTTTGCAAGTTTTAGAACCAATAGACATTTTTTTTGCAAGCTTTAGAAACAATAGAGACATTTTTTGTAAGCTTTAGAACCAATAGAGACATTTTTGCAAGCTTTAGAACCAATAGACATATTTTTGTAAGCTTTAGAACCAATAGACATATTTTTGCAAGCTTTAGAACCAATAGACATATTTTTGCAAGTTTTAGAACCAATAGACATTTTTTTTGCAAGCTTTAGAAACAATAGAGACATTTTTTGCAAGCTTTAGAACCAATAGAGACATTTTTTGCCAGCTTTAAAACCAATAGACATATTTTTGCCAGCTTTAGAACCAATAGACATATTTTTGCCAGCTTTAGAACCAATAGACACATTTTTGCCAGCTTTAGAACCAATAGACATATTTTTGTAAGCTTTAGAACCAATAGACATATTTTTGCAAGCTTTAGAACCAATAGACATATTTTTGCAAGTTTTAGAACCAATAGACATTTTTTTTGCAAGCTTTAGAAACAATAGAGACATTTTTTGTAAGCTTTAGAACCAATAGAGACATTTTTGCAAGCTTTAGAACCAATAGAGACATTTTTAGCAAGCTTTAGAACCAATAGACATTTTTTGCAAGCTTTAGAACCAATAGACATTATTTTGCAAGCTTTAGAACCAATAGACATTATTTTGTAAGCTTTAGAACCAATAGGCATTTTTTTGCAAGCTTTAGAACCAATAGACACTTTTTTGCAAGTATTAGAACCAATAGACACATTCTGCAAGCATTTTAGAACCACTAAGGGCACTTACATTTGAGTAGACATGTGTTCAGTGTTATTCACAGCTCAGAGAAACGTGACCCTCTGCCTTCCTCCATCTTGAAGAGACTATGTGGCACACCACTTCCTGGTTTTATAGTCCCTCCCCCCTGCCGCCAGCGGGGGCACCAGAGAGAATGGGGAATTTTGTAAAATCATTAATATCTCTGTCATTTTTAATCAACGGGAAAAATCCTCGGCACACATGCGGCGGAGGGGGGCTCTGAGCGAGGTTCTCTCGGAAATCGCAGCACAGATGGCCAAAACCGGTCAAGAACAGACCTTTAGTAATTTATAGATTGGAAAATGATCACCAGTGTGTCCACTATTTCTAGAGCCACCTCCCTGAGGACCCTAAGATGCAAACCATCAGGCCCAGGGGATTTATCATCCTTCAGTCCCATTAGCCTACCCAATACTATTTCTCGCCTAATGATAATTTCTTTCAGTTTCTCTACCCCCTTTGATTCTCTGTCCTCCAGTACTTCTGGGAGATTGTTCGTGTCTTCCTTAGTGAAGACAGATACAAAGTACCTGTTCAACTCTTCTGCCATTTCCTCGTTCCCCATTATAATTTCACCCGTTTCTGCCTTCAAGGGACCCATATCTGATTTTGCTACTCTTTTACCTTAACATATCTAAAGCAGCTTTTACTGTCCTTCTTTAAATTCCTGGCCAGCTTTGCTTTGCACTTCATCTTTTCAGTCCATATTGCCCATTTTGTTTCCTTCTGTTGTCCTATGAAAGTTTCCCAGTCCTCTGGCTTCTTCCGATACTTATTCGGACCCATAGTGGCAAAGGTGGATACCAAGAGAGAGGAATTAATGGAGGTTAAAAGGAGTATAAAAAGTAGAGTCTACTCCACTTATTACCATTTTGATGTAAAAAGACTAACTTGAAAACTGCAAGAAACATGATCTGTTTTTGTACATTGGAAACTGAATCTATGTTTTTTTTTTTTTAAGGTAAGCATCCCAAAGGTGGTTCAGACAGAATCTGTAGATTTCAGCAGTGCTCAAATGATCCTACTTCCTCCATTTATGTTGCTCTCCTGGTTAAGCCCCCATACATTGGTTTGAAAAGGATGTAACAGCAGAGACATGACAACTACACTACCAGTCTGAACAAAGGTCCCAATCCGTATCATTGCCTGTCCATCCCCCCCCCCCCCAACCCCCCCCCCCCCACCCCCCCCCCCCCCCCCCACCCACCCCTCTCCCCCGATATGTTCCTCCTTCGCTTTGTGCATTGCTGCATAGTTGCTGCACTGTAGCCAATATTCTTTCTGCATACAATAACTCAATTCAAAGTGTTTTGGTTCCTATCTATGCTAAGAAATACCAATTGCATCTCATAATTGATTTTGCCTTTGAAATGAATTGTGATTAAATATACAGACTATTAGAGTCTTTACCTTAATTTTAATGTCACAGTTCACATTTTAAAATACTTTTACAATCATTTTCATGAATTGAGTTTTAAGAATTTTATTGTCAGAATTAGCACAGCCATGATCCATCTTTCATCCCTTGTATCTCTGTTTCATTAATGTCTTCATTACAATGTGTGCTAAGATTTGAATTGAGAAATGTACACTCGGATTAAATGAGGTAGACTTATGCAATATATTAATCTCCATCATATTTTAAATAGCGTTGATTATAACATATGCAAAATAACATTGCGAGAATCATAGTCAAAACACCTTTAATTCATTATTAATATGAATACAATTGGAGTGCTGTTATTCTATTGATGAATATCTCTGAAGATATCCTAGGCCCTGCCATTGATGCAATCACAAAAGAAAGCTTAACAATGCCTCTACTTCCTTAGTAGATTGAGAAGAGAATCTAGGTATATGATAGAGAACATCTGACTGATTGCATCACGGCTTGGTTCTACAACTTTGCAGAGAATGGTAGATTCTGTCCAGTCCACCATGGGTACAGACATCCCCACTATGAAAGAATTCATAGAGATTTCTGTCTCAACAAGGCAGCCAATATCCAAGACCTAGAACACCCTGGCCACGCTCACATCTGAGACTACCATTGGGAGGAAGGTAGAGGAGCCTGAAAACAGTGATCACCGGGTTCAAGAACATCTTTTTCCCAGCAACCATTAGGTTCTTGAACAGTGAACTACACTAGCCACTACTTCAGCAATTATGATTTTGTGGACTCTGTTTTGGGTTGCACCTAATACTTGGTTTCTAAAATATTATGATTACATAATATTACTGGTTATTAACATTATTTTATTGGTTATTAGCATTATATGGTTATTGCATGTTTATTTATGTGTATTATATTAATGAACCCGTAGAGCTGTAGCAAGTAAGAATTTCACTGTCTGTTTACAGTACATACTAGATTAAGTGGGACCTGGTGGGAGTCGTGAGTGAACTGCCAGCCCACCAGCCCTCCCGTGTGAGGGCTGGTCCCTCAAAGCAATATTCCACCTCTCCACCAATTCCAATATTGGTAGCCAGTGGGGGTGGGGTGGGGGAGCTTTCTGAAGCGCTAGTATGGGTGTTGTGGGCCAAAGGGACTGGCTTCCAGAGGGCTAGCATGGATTCTTGGGCTGGCAGCACAGTCACTCCGGCCTGGTGGGCTGGCATCTCAGTCATTCAGAGCTGGTGAGCTGGCAGCGCAGTCACTCAGGGCTGGTAGTCTGGCAGCTCAGTCTCTCAGGGCTGGTGGGCTGGTGGGCTGGCAGCGCAGTCACTCAGGGCTGGTGGGCAGCCAGCACAGTCACTCAGGGCTGGTGGGCTGGCAGTTCATTCACGTCTATTCCTTGAAATTCCATTTCAAGCAGAGTGCAGACCGCCAAATTCAATTTCATAGCATCTCAGGCAGAGATCCGGTCACCAAAGTCAATTTCATAGCATTTCAGGCAGAGTGCAGGCCACCAAAGTCAATTTCACTGCATTTCTGGCAGAGTGCAGGCCACCAAAGTCAATTTCATAACAATTTGGGCAGAGTGCAGGCCAAAAAAGTCAATTTTATTTCGGAGTCACGTGAGTGACTACGTGAAGAACCCCGCCAGGACGCATGCGTGTCATATCGATACACGCATTGCAACAAGTCACAGCAAGGGGGAACGACGTTCCCCTAGCGGCAAAATTTGAAAGCCGGGAACAGCAGGTAAGGAGACTCTGCGTTCCAGAATTTGAAAGTCGGGAACAGCAGGTAAGAAGACTCTGCGTTCCTTCCACTTACCTTTTAGGTGGAGACATGGACCGGATTCATGAAGGCTGCGGGAGAGTTGGCGGGGGAGAACCGCCGAGTTGCGGACAGCCAGCAGAAACAGCAGCAGCCGACGGCACGGGAATCTTCTGAATTGGAGTCAGCTGTGCCCGACTTCGCTCCCGCTACGGCAAAATCCACTTCTCGGCCGGGCGGGAAAGCGAAAAGAAATACCCCACGAATGCCTGACTCAGATGAGTCGGACTTTGAGGAGCCGCGAGCGGCCAGTGCCCGTGAGCACCGCGGCCGGTTCGAGCGGACGGGGCTGTACGAGCAGCCGGGAGCGGCTAGTGCCGGAGAGCACTGGAGCCGGTTTGACCGGCTGCATGACGAGGAGCAGCCGCGAGCGGCCAGTGCCCGTGAGCACGGGGGCCGGTTAGAGCGGTTGCTCCAGGATATCCTCCAAAGTGGCAGACTCCGGGAGAGGGAGGCTAGCCACAGTGGGCACCCAATAAGCCCCACAGCGGTACCCCTTGCGGGGCTGCATAGTGTCTCCTCCTCGTCAGAGGAGAACACGGAGGATCTGTTCTGGGTAGACTCTGAACGGGTCACAGAACCACAGACCCCCAGTAGCCCTGGGGTGAAAGAAGGCATGCTGGATATGGTGAACCAATTCTTCCAGCCAGACCTAACCGGGGAAGACCTGGAGCCCAAAATTGCAGCCAGTGTGGACTATTTGTCTAGTAACAAACTACAGACACAGGCTATGTCTGACGCCATTGCACAGCATTTACCCCCAGGTAACTGCAAGGCATTGCAAGTGCCTAGTGTTAACCAGTGTATCTGGAGACATATGGGGACAGGCATCCGCAATACTGATCTCAAAATCCAAAACGTGCTCAAGGTATTGACGGCGGGAAGTCAATAACGGCAGCAGACGGGGTGGAACGACGTTCACCCGTAGCGACAATTTTAACCTGGACCTGCAGGTAAGAGCTGCGGTCTTTTTACGTTTTTAACATGCTGATTGCAGGTGGAGAAACCAACGGGCTGCGACAAAGCTGGTGGGCTAGATGGGATCAGCTGTGCCCGATGTCGCCTCCACACCGGCCATATCCACTCCACGGAAGGGCAGTAAGGACAGCAGTACCTCTTGAAGGGCTGCACAGTGCTTCTACCTCATCAGAGGGGAGCACTGCAGGTCAGTTCTGGGCTGACCTGGAAGAGGGGTCCGCAGAAGGAAAGACAAGTGTGCAGGGGGTGCAGGAACAAGAGAACCTGCGGGGACCTCCAACGCCAACCAAACCGAAAATCCAGACCCAGCGCGACAACAGCAGCGAAGAACCTACAAAAAGTAAACCTGCCACTGGTAACTATGGAGGTAGGTGGGTCTGGTTCCCTACAATATACAGGGAGCACGGAGATTGGGTGGAGATTACACTCTTTTCTGAATGCATGGAGCATGATAACAACCGATACTTACATCTAAAGCAGTATCCAGGGATATACAATAGAGTTTATACACAAGTACAGCCCTCCAGTTCAACATATACTGAACCGAATGTTCGTGCCTTCTGATAAAGGAAAATCAAAAGCGCAAGCTGAACTGAAGCGGCTTTACATAAAAGGTGTAATTGAGAAAACTCAACACAAACCATTAGAATTCGTGTCCAATATATTTATCAAAAACAAAAAAGATGATGGTTATCACATCATCATAGATCTGACAAAATAGATACCTTTGTTACTGCTTAACAATTAATTTCCAAAGGTTACTTCAATGGCCAGCATCGATTTAAAAGATGCTTACTATTCAGTGCCTATATGAGGTGACCACAGATGTTACTTAAAATTCAACTGGATGGGACAACTCTGACAGTATAAAGCACTGCCAAATGGGTTCTCATCAGCCCCAGGCTGTTTCACAAACATTTTGAAACCAGCCCTAGCGTTTCTACGGAAACGTACACACATGGTCATGGCATATTTAGATGACATACTCATTGTGGGCAAAACTTTGGAATTGGCCAAACAAACTGTCACAGCCACTAAAAAGTTATTTGGAAAACTGGGATTCATTTTTCATCCAGTTAAATCTAAACTAACGCCTTCCACTACTATGGACTATCTGGGGTTTCACCATTGACTCAGTTCACATGTCGGTGACTCTGCCAAAGGGAAAGGCTAGAGATTTAATAGAGGCTTGCAATAACCTCACTGACATCAGCAAACCATCCATCAGATTGGTAGCAAAAGTAATTGGCATAATGATGGCTGCCTTTCCAACCACACAATTTGGACCTCTACATTACCAAAACTTACAGAGAGCAAAATACAAGCACTCTAAATTATGCAGGTCACTTTGACCGATCTGTGAAACTACCAATCAAGCTAAAATGGAACTAAAATGGTGGATAGATAACATCTGGCTTTGTTCCAATCCAATCATTGCCAGTAACCCTTCCATGGTACTACAAACTGATGCCAGTGCATTTGGATGGGGAGCCACCAATACCAATACCACCGTGGTAGCATACATTGACCACAGGGTGGAAACAAATTGACATCATGTGACAATCTGGCTATACAATTTGGCAATGGTGTATCCAGAGAGATATTTGGATATTAGCCACTCACGTACCAGGAAGACTAAATTCAGTGGCAGACACCAGGTCAGGCAAATTTAATGAAAACACCAAATGGATGTTGAATAAAATAGTATTTGCTGATATCACAGCAAATATGGAACACCAGATATCGATTTATTCGCATCCAGACTTAACCACCAGTTATCAAATTATGTTTCATGGGAACCAGACCCTGGGGCAGCGGCGACAGATGCATTTTCACTGCATTGGGGGGGGGGGGGGGGGGGGGAATTGTTTATTTACGCATTCCCTCCTTTTCCTGCCTCATCAGTCGGGTAATAAGGAAATACAACAAGACTCTGCATCTGGTATTGGTAGTACCCGATTGGCCTACACAATCATGGTTCCCAGTGGTATCAAACATGGTATCAGAGACATGAACATCCCGTCTGTTCTGGAATATCTGGCAGGCCTCCACTATGATGAGGGGCTCAGTTACAGTGCCAACAACTGCGCCAGAAGTGCCCTATCAACTTACCTATGGCAGGGGACAGAGCATTACACAGTTGGGACTCACCCACTGGTACAAAACTTATGAGGGGAATTTTTAATACTATCCCCAAGAACCAGATACTCCCAAATATGGGATGTAAGAATAATCCTGAAGATGCTCAGGAATTGGTCTCCAGCAACAGTTCTGTCCCTACACAGACTGACATTAAAACAGTCATGCTAATGGTATTGGTCACGGCACAGAGGATACAGTCACTGCAAAAACTAGACTGGACAACATGACTTCCTCAACAGAAAATATTAAGTTTCATATTTATGAGTTAGTAAGCAGAACAGAAAGGGATCAGCAGGCCTCAATATACAATTTAGGTCATACCCAACAGATGACCGTCTGTGTATAGTAAGACATCTGTCGTTATACATGGAGAAAACAAATATCCTAAGAGGCAATGAAAAGGCACATTTTGGTCAGCCACTAGCAACCACACCAAGAGTGACGGTCCAGACCATCTCAAGATGGCTGAAACAGGTGCTAACACAGGCTGGGGTGGATACTAATATTTTAAAATCTCATTCCACCAGGGCTGCAGCTACATCGGCAGCAATACAGTTGGAGGTACCAATGGACCAAATCCTCAAGGCAGCAGGATGGTCTGGAGGGGAAAACATTCCAATTATTTTATAATAAACCAGTAATGAAACTTGGAACGTTTGCAGAAACAATTTTAAGTTCTGTAAATTAATTTAAACCCATGAAAAGGGATTATAAATTTGTGTTAACAAATTTTATGATTTCAATGTCGAATTCATGTCCAAATTATGTTAACACAATTCCTCCCACAGTCAAGGCAGACGTGATGCATGGACTCGTTTCCACGGCATGAAATCACAGAGCTTTAAAATCTTCACGTAGTCACTCACGTGACTCCGAAATAAAATAGTAAGATTAAACGAGAACTTACCAGTTTGAAGTTTGATCTGTATTTTATGAGGAGTTACGATGAGGGATTACATGCCCTCCGCTCCCACCCTGATCATATACTTAACTGGTATCTCTTCTCTAATCTTACTATGTTTAGTCATTACAGTCATCTGTGATTTCACACCGCTGCTTTGAAGAATGACACGCATGCGTCCTGGCGGGGTTCTTCACGTAATCCCTCATCTTAACTCCTCATAAAATACAGATCAAACTTCAAACTGGTAAGTTCTCATTTAATCTTACTATTTCACAGCATTTTGGGCAGAGTGCAGGCCACCAAAGTCAATTTCACAGCATTTCAGGCAGAGTGTCGGCTACGAAACTCAATTTCACAGCATTTCAGGCAGAGTGCAGGTCAACAAGGTAAATTTCACATCATTTCAGGCCGAGTGCAGGTCACCAAGGTAAATTTCACATCATTTCAGGTAGAGTGCAGGTCACCAAGGTAAATTTCACATCATTTCAGGCAGAGTGCAGGCCACCAAAGTAAATTTCACCGCATTTCTGCAGAGTGCTGGCCAACAAAGTCAATTTCTCAGCATTTCAGGCTGAGTGCAGGCCACCAAACTCAATTTCACAGCATTTAAGGCAGAGTGCAGGTCACTAAACTTAATTTCACAGCATTTTAGGCAGAGTGCAGGCCACCAAATTCCATTTCATAGCATTTCAAGCAGAGTGCAGGCCACCAAATTGCCAAACAACTCATTGCATTGCCATTAAGGGCTAACAAATAATTTATTGCAAGTACATTGCAGACTCACAGTTCAGTTGACTCACAGCTTAGAATCACAGTTGTGGACTCTCCCTCCCTATGTTCCAGAGTGACTGACTCACGTCCCGGCATCTGGGGTATTATAGTCCTGCCCCCCAGAATGGGCATTACCTTTGCTGTGGTGATTGACAGGCGAGAGGACCAATCAGCTGATCTCAAGATTTCTTAAACAATCATAATTTTTTATATTTCATCGATCGGAAAAATCCTTGAGGCTGCCTCAGCGGAGGAGGACTATGAGTAAGATGGCCAAAAATCATAGCGATATATGGTAGCGGTTTTTCTAAAATCAATATACAGCGCAGACAGGAAGTGGTCAAGATGAGACTTATAGTTATATAGATGACAATTATATACTCTGACTCTTGACACTTGAAAATTGGTGTCAGAGGTTGTGGGTGGAGTGTTCTAAAAGGTAACACCAAATGCAATTAACTGGGTGGTTGAGGGAGAGTAACATCTTGATTTGGTTGGCATTAATCTTGCTTTGAAGTGACGCAGATTTACTCATGTTCTACTATAGGACTAAAAGCTGTAACTTCAATATCAAGCTGTATATTTCTCTATCAGGTATCCGCTTTGAATTAATTGTTGGATCGAGAATGTTCGCTAATTTTGATAATTTGTGCATGTTAAAGTGTCGATGGCAATGTCTGATTGCCATTGACAGACTGATTCCTGGGATGTCAGGACTTTCATATGAAGAAAGACTGGATAGACTCGGCTTGTACTCGCTAGAATTTAGAAGATTGAGGGGGGATCTTATAGAAACTTACAAAATTCTTAAGGGGTTGGACAGGCTAGATGCAGGAAGATTGTTCCCGATGTTGGGGAAGTCCAGAACAGTGGTCACAGTTTAAGGATAAGGGGGAAATCTTTTAGGACCGAGATGAGAAAAACATTTTTCACACAGAGAGTGGTGAATCTGTGGAATTCTCTGCCACAGAAGGTAGTTGAGGCCAGTTCATTGGCTATATTTAAGAGGGAGTTAGATGTTGCCCTTGTGGCTAAAGGGATCAGGGGGTATGGAGAGAAGGCAGGTACAGGATACTGAGTTGGATGATCAGCCATGATCATATTGAATGGCGGTGCAGGCTCGAAGGGCCGAATGACCTACTCCTGCACCTAATTTCTATGTTTCTATGTCTGAATTGCAGAAAACAGTGTTCACAGTGCAACTGGCCAACATTTCTCAGACTAACAATTGCTGAAAATTCATGTTTTATTGGGATCTTGATTGATTAAAATTAATTTCTGCACACGTCTACATAACACAATTGATTCAGCAGTAAATCACAATGAAACTGGGTGCTTTAAGGCAAGCGACAATGCAGTTAGCACTGACTGGCTACTGACCTGTTGGCAGGTAACAGAAATGGGTAGGTAGCATGCTCTCTATCAGATCAAATGAGGGTAACTTAAACCACCCCAACACATAAAGCCAGAAATATTCTACTCTCTTTTGGGACAGTTGCTTTATCTCCTCCAACAAGCCCTGTCCCACTGTACGAGTTCATTCAATTGCTCTCCCGAGTTTAAAAAAAAATCAAACTCGTAGTAAGCATGTAGAATGAACGTAGCGGGTAAGTCGGAGTTTGGGGATGTCTCTTAGCGGCTCGTAACGCTAACAGCAGGTACTCGGGAAACGCGGTAAGCTCGGGAAGACTCGTGAAGATTTCTCAACATTTTGAAAAATGTCCACGAGAGCCCCGAGTACTTACGAGCGGCCATTACCGTAAATCTCCGAGTTCGAATCAGGGCAAACTCGGGAGAAATCTTGAATGAACTCGTACAGTGGGACAGGGCTATTACAAGAACATATTATTTTTAATCAATTTATTACAGAATCTTCTGGAATGTCTCTGCAAATGAAAAGTACATGATAAATTGAATTTGTTGTGAATTCAATCAATATTCTTGGTCCTCCACATATCTTTTGTTCCCATTCTACTGTCATTTAAGTTTGTACTCATGTCAAAGGGTGAGGGTGTTATGAATAGTCTAACTAAATACTCCCTATACTTGGCTAAAAGTTGGGGGAAACAAGATACTGATTAAACATATAACATTCAACGTTTGTTTGCTCATTTAATGAACATATGTTTGTTTTAAATTTTATGTAGGTTCATTTGTAATATTGTGAGCAAAATAAAAAAAACAAGTTTACTTGGTACCATAACACTGTAAAGGATAATGTCAAGCCTTATACATTGTTTGTATATGGCAATTTTAGAGTATATCTACCGTAGAGCAAATGCATTAACCCAAATTCTCTGCAAGAAACTGCTCAAATGTGAGCATGGGTCAAAGCTAATAATGCAACCTGATAGCTTCAATTCTGCAACCCACTCACCTCTTGGTCAAGGCACAAGATTCTTTGGTGCAGAATGAATTATTTTTCCCATACATCTTTACTTTTGCTTGCAGATTGACCAATATAATTGCAGCATTGTTGAATTTAACTGAGTGACAATTATCTGTGTTATTTCAGTGAGAGATAAAATGGACTATTGTTTCTTACTGACTTTTGTGCTAAAATTATCATTGGGGGGAATTTCACCTTCTTTGTGGTTTAGAGATGATGGAAGTTATGTTGGATTTGGATGAACTAAGTCTATTATGTTATACCTATGTTATTAGACAAAATATTACTATGCTAATTCTATCATCATTCGTTATTGACCAAGGACAGCTAAAGAGACATTTATTGCTAATTTAAAAAATATTGTCAGTTGATCCTTCTTCCGCATAAGCTAATTCTCAAGCATCACCTCTTCCCGGACTTTTCCTATTTTAACTTACTGTATTCTCCAAGACCCAAAGTTTATGACTGCTCATTTCATTTCCAACATTTACACACATTTCCTGGGGGAAAATAAATTGGAAGACAGAAATGAAGAAAAATAAGTTATTCGGTAACTTGTATTTCGGCGGGTGGGTAATTTAATTTGGTTGGAGGGCAGTTAAACATCTTCTTAAGTATGAAAGAACAAAGTATAATCCAAAATAATGAGATTCTGAATTGTAAAATTTACATAATTTTTAACTGCAGAAAGGACGATATATATCATTTTTGAGTAATATTACTGTGAAAGATGAATGTAGATAGATCTCCCATGCCTGGTCAGTTATATCCAAGAACACTGTTGGAAGCTAGAGAAACATGCTGTGGGAAGCTAGAATTGTAGGAGTCCGATCTGAGATATAATATGAGTTATTGTTAGACACAGATGAGGTGCTGGCACACTGGAAAGAGGCTAATATTGTGTCTCTATTAAGAAGAGTTGCAAAGAAAATCCTGGGAACTATAGACCAGGAAGCCTAACAACAGCGGGAATATTATTGGAGAGGAGTCTGATGGATAAGATATACTATTTTTCATTTGGATAGACAGAGGCCGATTAGGCATAGTCCACTTGATTTTGCACTTGGGAGAACGTGTCTCACGGATTTGATTGTTTTAATGAAAATAACCAGGAAGGTCAATGAGGGCAGAGCAAATTATGTTGTCTGTCTGGACATCAGCAAGGCCTCTGATAAAGGTCTGCATGGTAGGCTGCTCTGGAAGGTCAATTTGCATGAGATCCAGAGAGAGCTCGATAAATGGATACAGAAGTAGTTTCAAGGAAGGAAGCAGAAGGTAGTGGTGGTTGAAGGTTGCAGTGATGTGCCTCAGTGATTAGACAATAGACAACACATAATAGACAATATGTGCGGGAGTAGGCCCATTTGACCACCGAAGTCAGGCTAATTGGTCTATAATTCCCTGTTTTCTCTCTCCGCCTCTCTTAAAAAGTGGTGCTGGGCTCATTGATGCTTGTAATCTATTGCTAATCATGGGACTATTCTTTTACCACCTGCTTACAAGCAGAAATTGTAGCAGGACAATTCAGTACAAAATGCCCTGCATCTGGTCCAAGGACCAGACAGATGAGATGATTCAATGGCTTATTATCACCTGTACCAAGATTCAATGAAATACTTTTTTCTCATACAGATTAGCAGAACTATCACCATACATGAGCACGATCCCTGGGTGAGCACAGAATGAACAGAACAACCCACTGAGTCTATATGCACGAGATGCCCTGTTGGCAGCATTTTACAGTCTCAGCTGCAGCTGGTCACAAAGGCCCATTGCAGCATTGACTTCCATTCAGGTCGTCCTGACAAATAGCTGTCATCCCTATTTTTTCACAGCCCTATTCAGTCCATGTTCCCCATGGGGGCTCCTCTCGCAGTCGACCTTGAGAGAAGGTTGGGATATGGCCGCGGCATGCTGGGAGACCTTCAAACTGCGCAAGGCTCACCGGGATCCTTTATGACTATCTGATATTTTGTTAAGTTTAGAGATACAACATGGACACAGACCATTTAGCCCACGGAGTCTGCACCAAACCCCACACATTAACAATAATCTACACACACTAGGGGCCAAAGCCAGTTAACCTACAAACCAGGTAGACACAAAATGCTGGAGAAACTCAGCGGGTGAGGCAGCATCACTGGAGAGAAGGAATGGACGACGTTTTGGGTCGAGACCCTTCTTCAGATTGATGTCAGGGGAGGGGGCGGGAAAAGATAGAATGGGATAGAATGAGGGCAGAGACAGTAAGACTAGTGGGAGAACTGGGAAGGGGAAGTGGATGGAGAGAGAAAGCAAGGGCTATCGGAAGTTAGAGAAGTCAATGTTCATTCCGCTGGGGTGTAAACTACCCAAGCGCAATATGAGGTGCTGTTCCTCCAATTTGCGCCGGGCCTTACTCTGACAATGGAGGAGGCCCAGGACAGAAAGGTCAGGTTGGGAATAGGAGGGGGAGTTAAAGTGCTCAGCCATAGGGAGATCAGGTAGGTTAAGATGGATTGAGCAGAGGTGTTCTGCGAAACGATCGCCAGTATTTTGAGTGGGAAGAAACCGAAGATCTCGGAGAAAGTCCACGCAGGTTACGGGGAGACCGTACAAACTCCATACAGACAGCACCCATAGTCAGGATCGAACCCAGGTCTCTGCCGCTGTAAGGCAGCAACTCTACTGCTGCGCCATTTTACCGCCCATCCATGGTGATGACGAGGACAGTCTATATTACAGTTGAGAACGTGCTGAATGATGAAGATAGATATCTCCTGTGCTTGATCAGTGGTATCCAAGGACACTGTGGAAAGCCAGAGAAGTAATTGCATAAGTCCTAGCTTAGAATATGATTCAATGTTATACACAGTTGAGGTACCAGAAAACTGGTAGTTATATATTTATATTTTCTATATTTACGAAGGGCTGCAAAGAAAAACCTGGAAACGATGGACAAGTAAGACTAACATATGTGGACTGATCCCAATTCAAGGTCTCTGCGACCAACAGAGATAGAACTGCAGAGGCTGGCTTATAAAAAATACAAAATGCTGGTGTAACTCAGCAGGTCAGGCAGCATCTCACAAAAACATGGAGAGGTGATATTTTGGGGATGGAACCCTTTTTTAGACTGATTGTGGTGGGGCGGGGTGGGGAGTAAGCTGGAAGCGAGGGCGGACAGAACAAATGTGTAGGAAGGAACTGCAGATGCTGGCTTAAACCAAAGATTGACACGAAAGGTTGGAGTAATTCAGCTGGACAGGTAGCATATCTGGAGAAAGGGTCTGAAGAAGGGTCTTAACTCAAAATGTCACCCATTCCTTCTCTCCAGAGATGCTGCCTGTCCAGCTGAGTTACTCCAGCTTTTTGTGTCAGGCTTCGGGGACTGAACAAAGCCTGAAAGTGAGGGGATAGGTTTGATAGGCATATGGTTGGACAAAAGCCAGAGATAAAATGACAAAAGATGTGAGAATTGTGAAGTGAGAGAAAGGAATGGAAGTGGAAGGGAGGTCCACTTAGAGGCCACTTAGGGACCACTAGATTTGGTCGATGAGGTTAGAGGAAATGCATCTGAACAGGATCGGTCCCAGTCAGCATGGATTTACGAAGGGGAAATCATACTTAACTAATCTTCTGAACATTTTTGAGGATGTAACAAGTAAAATGGATATGGGAGAGCCAGTGGATGCAGTGTACCTGGACTTTCAGAAAGCATTTGATAAGGTCACACATAGGAGATTAGTGGGCAAAATTAGAGCACATGGTATTGGGGGTAGGGTACTGACACAGATAGAAAATTGGTTGGAAGCCTGGAGACAAAGAGTAGGGATTCACGGGTCCCTTTCAGAATGGCAGGCAGTGACTAGTGGGGTATCGCAAGACTCGGCGCTGGGACCACAGCTATTTACAATATATACTAGACTAAGTGGGACCCGTTGGGTCCCATGTTCACATGGGAGGGCTGGTCCCCCGACGCAATATTCCACCTCTCCACCAATTCCAATATTGGTGGCCAGTGGGGGGGCTTTCTGGAGTGCTGGTATGGGTTCCTGGGGTGGCAGCTCAGTCCCTCAAGCCTGATCTGCTGGCAGCTCACTCACGACTGGTGGGCTGGCAGTTGACTCATGACTATTCCTTGAAATTCCATTTCAAGCAGGGTGCAAGTCCACCAAATTCAAATCCATGTTCATACCATTTCAAGCAGGGTGCAAGTCCACCAAATTCAAATCCATGTTCCTACCATTTCAAGCAGGGTTCAAGGCCACAAAATTCAAGTGCAGTTTCTTACCACTATGAGCAGGGTGCAAGGCCACCGAATTCAAGTGCAGTTTCATACCACTGCAAGCTGGATCCAAGGCCACCAAATTCAAATGCAGCTTCATACCATTTCATGCAGGGTGAAACCACCATAAAACCACACAAAACACCAAACTCACAGTTCAGTAGACATTCAGTGTGTTCAGTTGATTCACAGCTCAGACAGAGTCATGACCTCTCCCTCCCCCATCATGCGGAGACTCAGCCACACCCACACTTCCGGGTTTTATAAACCCTCCCACTCCCATTGGAAAAGGTGTGGCTTTCAGGGCGTGATTGACAGGAGAGATATTCTCAACATTTTTTAAACACTAATAACACTTATATTTTTCATTGATGGGAAGAATTCTCTGCACCTGCTCAGCGGAGGGGGGACTGAGTAAGATGGCCAAAAATCACAGCCGTAAGTGTAGCGTTTTATCTAAAATCAATATACAGTGCAAACAGGAAGTAAGTGCATTTGCAGTAGTGCCTTTTAACTTCAAGCCAAATCACCCAAGCCACCATTTGCAGTAAGTAGTGCATTTCATCTTCAAGCCAAAGCACCAAGCCACCATTTGCAGTAAATAGTGCATTTCAACTTCAAGCCAAAGCACCCAAACAACCATTTGCAGGCAGTGCCTTTTTACTTCAAACAAACCTTATTTTCATTTTCAAACCACATTAAGGGTACTCACAGTTGTGTAGACATTTGTTCAGTGTTATTCAGAGCTCAGAGAGACGTGACCCTTGGCTTCATCCATCTTGCAGCGACTGAGTGAGGCACACCACTTCCTGGTTTTATAGTCCCTCCCCCTCCCTCCAGCAGGTGCAGCAGAGAGAATGGTGATTTTTTTAAACTTCAAGCCAAAGCTCCCAAGCCACCATTTGCAGTAAGTAGTGCCTTTTGAACTTTAAACCAAAGCTCCCAAACCACCATTTGCTGTAAATGGTGCATTTCAACTTCAAGCAAAGCACCCAAGCCACCATTTGCAGTAAGTAGTGACTTTCAACTTCAAGCCAAAGCACCCAAGCCACCATTTGCAGTAAGTAATGCCTTTCAATTTCAAGCCGAAGCATCCAAGCCACCATTTGCAGTAAGTAGTGCCTTTCAACTTCAAGCCAAAGCTCCCAAGCCACCATTTGCAGCAAGTAGTGCCTTTCAACTTCAAGCCAAAGCACCCAAGCCACCAGTTGAAGTAAGTAGTGCCTTTCAACTTCAAGCAAAACACCCAAGCCACCAGTTGAAGTAAGTAGTGCCTTTCAACTTCAAGCAAAACACCCAAGCCACCATTTGCAGTAAGTAGTGCCTTTCAACTTCAAGCCAAAGCACCCAAGCCACCATTTGCAGCAAGTAGTGCCTTTCAACCTCAAGCCAAAGCATCAAACCACCATTTGCAGCAAGTAGTGCCTTTCAACTTCGAGCCAAAGCACCCAAGCCACCATGTGCAGTAAGTAGTGCCTTTCAACTTCAAGTAAAACACCCAAGCCACCATTTGCAGTAAGTAGTGCCTTTCAACTTCTAGCCTAAGCACCCAAAACAACCATTTGCAGGCAGTGCCTTTTTACTTAAAAAAAAACATGTTTTCATTTTCAAACCACATTAAGGGTACTCACAGTTGTGTAGACATTTGTACAGTGTCATTCAGAGCTCAGAGAGACGTGACCCTTGGCTTCATCCATCTTGCAGAGAGTGAGTGAGGCACACCATTTCCTGGTTTTATAGTCCCTCCCCCTCCCTCCAGCAGGTGCAGCAGAGAGAATGGTGATTTTTTTAAACTTCAAGCCAAAGCTCCCAAGCCACCATTTGCAGTAAGTAGTGCGTTTTGAACTTTAAACCAAAGCTCCCAAGCCACCATTTGCAGTAAATAGTGCATTTCAACTTCAAGCCAAAGCATCCAAACAACCATTTGCAGGCAGTGCCTTTTTACTTCAAACAAACCATATTTTCGGTTTCAAACCACATTAAGGGTACTCACAGTTGTGTAGACATTTGTTCAGTGTTATTCAGAGCTCAGAGAGACATCTAGCCAAAGCTCAGAGAGACATGACCCTTGGCTTCATCCATGTTGCAGAGAGTGAGTGAGGCACACCACTTCCTGGTTTTATAGTCCCTCCCCTTCCCACCAGCAGGGGCAGCAGAGAGAACGGTGAATTTTTAAAAAAACATTAATATATCTCTGATTTTTCATCGATGGGAAAAATCCTCCGCACCCGAAAGGCGGAGGTGGGCTCTGTGCGAGGTGGACAAAAATGACGGCTGTAGGTGGCGGTGTTCTGTCGGAAATCGCAGCACAGTAGGCCAAAAGCGGTCAAGATCAGAGATTTAGTAATATAGATTAATGATTTGGATAAAGGGGTTAAAAGTAACATTAGCAAATTTGCAGATGACATAAAGCTGGGTGGCAGTGTGAACTGTGAGGAGGATGCTATGAGGATGCAGGATGACTTGGACAGGTTGGGTGAGTGGGCAGATGCAGTTTAATGTGGACAAATGTGAGGTTATCCGTTTTGGTGGCAAGAATAGGAAGGCAGATTATTATCTGGATGATGTAAAGTTTGAAAAAGGAGAAGTACAACGAGACCTGGGGGTCCTTGTTCATCAGTCACTGAAAGTAAGCATGCAGGTGCAGCAGGCAGTGAAGAAAGCTAATGGCATGTTGGCCTTCATAACAAGAGGAGTTGAGTATAGGAGCAAAGAGGTCCCTCTGCAGTTGTACAGGGCCCTAGTGAGACCGCACCTGGAGAATTGTGTGCAGGTTCGGTCTCCAAATTTGAGGAAGGACATTCTTGCTATTGAGGTAGTGCAGTGAAGGTTCACAAGTTTAATTCCCGGGATGGCGGGACTGTCATATGTTGTCAGAATGGGGCGGCAGGGCTTGTATAATCTGGAATTTAGAAAGATGAGAGGGTATCTTATTGAAACATATATGATTATTAAGGGATTGGACACGCTAGAGGCAGGAAACATGTTCCCGATGTTGGGGGAGTCCAGAACCAGGGGCCACAGTTTAAGAATAAGATGTAGGCCATTTAGTACGAAGATGAGGAAAAACTTTTTCACCCAGAGAATTGTGAATCTTGGAATTCTCTGCTTCAGAAGGCAGTGGAGCCAATTCTCTGGATGGTTTCAAGAGAGAGTTAGATAGAGCCCTTAAAAAATAGTGGAGTCAGGGGATATGGGGAGAAAGCAGGAATGTGGTACTGATTGTGGATGATCAGTCATGATCACATTGAATGACGGTGCTGGCTTGAAGGGCCGAATGGCCTATCCTGCACCTATTATCTATTATCTATTGTCTATTGTCTATTGTCTATTGTCTTATAAACTACTGGAGTCATTGGATGCCTGCGTCTTCTCTGTGTTCCGGAGTTCTCCTCTTGCTCCAACTCCCCCCAAATAGAACAACCCCACCAGCATCCGCATCAACACATCATTCTCCGACATTTCTGTCACCTCCAACATGATACCACATCTTCCCATCTCTACCATTTGCCACCTTCTGCAAAGCCACTCCCTCTGCAACTCCTTGGTTCACTTATCCCTTCCCACCCTAACCACCCCCTCCCCAGGTACTTTACCCTGCAACCACAGGAGCTGTAACACCTGTCCCTATAACTATTCCCTCACACCCATCCAGAAACCCCCGAAGTCCTTCCAGCTGAGACAGAGGTTCCTGTGCACCTCCTCTAACCTCATCTACTGCACTCAGTGCTCCTGGTGTGATCCTCTTTACATCGGCGAGACAAAGCATAGACTCACCAACTGTTTCATTAATCGAAGAACAGCACTTCATAATTTGCTTGGGTAACTTAAGGGTCTGTCCCACTTACGCGATTTTTCGGCGACTGCCGGTACCCGTCATAGTCATAGCAAGTCTCTAAAAATGTTCAACATGTTGAAAATCCTGCGGCGACCAGGAAAAGGTAAGACTCTTTGGGCGACTACTCATGACCATACAGGCGTTACCCCGCGACATGTTGCCTGTATGGTCATGAGTAGTCGTCCAAAGAGTCGTACCTTTTTCTGGTCGCTGCTTGGGATTTTCAACATGTTGAAATTTTTCGGCGACCTGCTAGGACTATGACGGGTGCCGGCAGTCGCCGAAAAAAATTGCTAAGTGGGACAGGCCCTTTTCAACTTAACGGTATGAACATTAAATTCATCAAGTTTAGGTGACTCACCCACAGCCCCCCTTTCCCACCCCCTTGTTTTCCCTCTCTTCCCTGTGCCCTGCATGATGCACACAAACTTCTCCCTTCCCCCTTCCCCCCTTTCCCCTTCCACCGACATTCCTTCCTCTGGGCTTCGCAATTCACATATCGTCTACCCTTAGCCCACACTTTTCATCTCTTTACTGATGAAGATTTCCATTCAGTGTTGATTTACAATACAATACAATACAATACAATTTATTGTCATTTGAGCCTCAGTGAGGCTCAAACGAAATTCTGTTTCCACAGCCATACAAACAAAGACAATTCCTAGACATACACACAATTTAATTCACACAAACATCCATCACAGTGGACCCACTGTGATGGAAGGCAAAGTCTTTTCTCTCCACTGTTCTCCATGTCTCTCCCGATGTCCAAGCCCCAGGCGGGCGATGATAAGTCTCACGGCCATTTTAGGCCGTGCCGGGCGATTTACGGCCCCGCTCCCAGTCTAAAAGTCTCGAAGTTGCAGCCCCCGGCGGGCGCTGGAATGTCCCACGGCCATGAAGCTGTGCCGGGCGATGTATGACCCCGCTCCAGGTCGTTCCAACCCCGCGACACGGGCTGGAGAAGTCGCGTTGCGGGAGCTCCGGGAAGCGGTCTCTCTCTCCCCCCGGACCCGCGAGCTCCCGATGTCCCAGTCCACCGGACCTGCGGCTGCGTTGCTGGAGCCTCCGAGCCCCAGGAGTCGAGTCGCAGCAGCGAGTCACCACCGCTCTCCACGTTCCGAGGCCGGCCAGCCCCACGATGGTGAGTAGCCCGCAGTTCCGCAGCTCCGCAGTTCCGCAGTCTCCCTAGCCCCCGGGTCGTTCAGGCTGGAGGCCGCTCCACGGTGCTAGGCCCCAACGACAACGGAGACCCGACAGGGAAAAGGTCGGGTCTCCCAGACAGGGAAGAGATTTCAAACAGTTTCCCCCTGCCCACCCCCCCCCCCCCGCCCCCCACATATACACATTTAAAACCAGTATTAGAAAACATCAACACTACATTTAACTAGACAAAAAAAAAAAAAAAAGACATACAGGCTGTAGGGGCCGCTGCAACGGGTGAGTCGCGCTGCCAACCAGATTTGATCTACAGACGGGTCAGGTTTCTCCTTCATTTTCTCAGATGGTCTCAGCCTCCATCAAGAGAGAATGCCATCTGCTCCGAGATCAAGTTGATGCTCAACGCTGCCGGAATTGACAGGTCTAGTCTCAACCCATATTCTATCAAGGGTACAGCTGTCACTAATCTACAAAATAGGAATTGGTCTTTAACCCAACTTCTTCGCTGCCAGGTGGTGAGAGACTCTCATGTATCACAGATTTAATAGCATTCATCCATCAAAAATATATGCAGAAGTTTGTCAAACTGGCAATGATGTACATTTAGAAACATAGAAATATAAGTGCAGGAGTAGGCCATTCAGCCCTTCGAGCCAGCACCGCCATTCAATATGATTATGGCTGATCATCTAAAATCAGTACCCCATTCCTGCTTTTTACCCATATCCCTTGATGCCTTAAGCGCTAAGAGCTAAATCTAACTCTTTCTTTGAATAGTTCTTTTGACCCAACTAGTATTCCAATCTTTTTTTGGAATATATTGATCAATTTCCCTGCAAAGCAAATATTGCAAATTCTTATTTGAATTCACCATGGAACCTGGCAAGAATAATTCACATGATCTTTTACATAATTTATTTGTCCATATATTAAAGTATTGGATAGAGAAGGTAAAACAAAACATTTAAAGGAGCAGATTCTCTGTCTGAAGAAGGGTCTCGACCCGAAACGTCACCCATTCCTTTGCTCCATAGATTCTGCCTCACCCGCTGAGTTTCCCCAACTTTTTGTTTACCTTCGATTTTTCCAGCATCTGCAGTTCTTTCTTAAACAGATTCTCAGAACTGGCTAGACCGGTGGAGTTCCGAAGGTTTCTGTGCCGAGACCTCTGTTGTATATAAATGACTTGGATATAAATGTAGATGGGTTGGTTTGTAAATTTGCAGATGATACCAAGATTGCATGCAGTGGGGTACAGATCAGCTATATAAAAATTGCCAAAGAAATGGCAGGTGGAGTTTAATCCGAGCAAGTGTGAGATCCTGCACTGTGGAAGGTTGAATCTCAGAGTAAAGCAGGCAGTTAATGGCAATACCCTTAATAGCATTAATATGCAGCTCGATCTTAGAGTCCGTCCATAGCTTTCTGAAAGTGGCCACACAAGTAGATAGAGTGGAAGAGAAGGAGTGTGGTATGTTTTCCTTCATTAGTTGTGGCATTGTGTATAAAAGTCAAAAATTCATCATGCAGCTTCGTAGGACTTCAGTTAGGCTGTATTTGGAACATTGTGGGCATTCCTGGTCACCCAATTACAAGAAGGATGTGAAGGCTTTGCAGAGGGTGCAGAAGCATTTTACTGGAATGCTGCCTGGATTAGAGGGCAATAGCTATAATGCATGATTTTCTCTGAAACACCAGGGATTGAGGGGAGATGTGATAGAAGTATATAATATTATGAGAGGCATGGATGTGTTAGATAGTCAACACCTTTTCCCCATGGTAGAAATGTCAAATTCTAGAGGGTATAGGTTTAAGATGAAAGAGGCAAACATTTAAAAGAGATTTGTCGGGTAAGTTTAGTTACTCAGTGCATGATGGGTGCCTGGAATGCGCTGCAATGGAGGGGATGGAGGCAGATACAACTGTGGTATTTGAGGATTTTAGATAGGCACTAGACTAAGTGGAACACGTTGGGTCCCATGTTCACACGGGACGGCTGGTCCCCCAATGCAATATTCCACCTCTCCACCAATTACAATATTGGTTGCTAGTGGGGGGGGCTTTCTGGAGCGCTAGTATGGGTGTGGGCCAAAGGGACTGGTTTCCAGAGGGCTAGTATGGAGATTGTGGACTGAATGGATTCTTGGGCTGGCAGCTCAGTCACTAAGGGCTGGTGGGCTGGCAACTCAGTCACTCAGGGCTAGTGGACTGGTAGCTCAGTCATTTAAGGCTGGTGGGCTGGCAGCTCAGTCACTCAGGGCTGGTGGGCTGGCAGTTCAGTCACTCAGGGCTGGTGGGCTGGCAGCTCAGGCACTCAGGGCTGGCGGGCTGGCAGATCAGTCACTCAGGGCTGGTGGGCTGGCAGTTCACTCATGGCTATTCCTTGAAATTCCATTTCAGGCAGAGTGCAGGCCACCAATGTGAATTTCACAGCATATCAGGCAGAGTGCAGGCTACCAAAGTCAATTTCACAGCATTTCAGGCAGAGTGCAGGCCACCAAAGTCAATCTGACAGCATTTCAGGCAGAGTGCAGGCCACCAAACTCAATTTCACAGCATTTCAAGCAGAGTGCAGGCCACCAAATTCCATTTCATAGCATTTCAAGCAGAGTGCAGGCCACCAAATCGCCAAACAACTCATTGTGGTCAAGATGAGACTTTTAGTTATATAGATATGGATGTGCAGGGACAGATATGGATCATTTGCAGGCAGAAAAGATTAGTTTACTTTGGCATCATATTTAGCACAGACATTATGGGCCGAACGGCCTGAACCTATGCTGTTTCTATATTCTATGTTCTTAACCTATTTCTTCATTCTGTGAGATCATGACTGATCTAGAACCAACTCTATATATTCATCTTTTCCTTTGATCACTAAACACCTAAAATTAATGAAAACCCACCCATCTTTTCATCAGTTATATATATCCACCAGTTGCTGTTTATGGGAGTTCCAACAGTCCATGTATTCTGTTTGCAGGGATCTTCCCTGACTTCACTCATAAAAGACTAATTTTAAAATGTTAGGCAATTTAGTTCTAGCCTCTGCAACTAGCAACAATTTTCTCTTATATCTCTTTTATCAATTTTCTCTTTTATCACTACTTCATATCTTGAAAATATCATGCATCCATCCAATAACTTCCTAAATTTCAGTTTCTGTGGTATTTCTCCTCAGTATTTAACCACCCGTCATTCAACCTTGTACTTCCTCTCGCTGAATGATGAAGTCTTTTGAGCTATCAGCAAAGTTTGGTCTAACCAGGGCTTTGTTTATAGACACTAAATGCTGGCTTCAGTGCAAATTGGAGGAACAGCACCACATATTTCACTTGGGCAGCTTACATCCCAGCAGTATGAATATTGACTTCCCTAACTTCAAGTAACCCTTGCTTTCCCTCTCTCTCCATCCCTCCCCTTCCTAGTTCTCAGTTTGAATGTTCTCCTGAATAGATTGTATCTCTGTATGCTTCGTTGTCACCTTCTCCTAGCTAACAAAGAACTATTCTACATTTTACTAGCACTGCATTACCTTTGATGTCTCATTTTCACACCATACAGTCCTTATCTCTGTGTTTCCCTCTCCCCTGACTCTCAGTCTGAAGAAGAGTCTCCCACCTAAAATGTCATCCATTCCTTCTATCCAGAGATGTTGCCAGTCCCGCTGAGTTACTCCAGAAATATGTGTCTATCTTTGGTGTAAACCAGTATCTGCAGTTCCTTCCTACACAGCGCTTTGTTTAATTGTATCAAAATATTCACTCTCATATATCAGTATGCAGCAAGACCTAGTCAATGTTTAAGCATGAGCGGATACATGACAAATACATTTACACTACCCTACTAAGCAACGCCGGGCAATGACTGTTTCCAAAAAGATAGTCGAGACGCCCATCCCTGACATTCAGTGACATTACCATAGCTGCATCCCTCACCATCAATATTCTGGGGATCACTGCTGACCAGAAATTGGAGCAGTTTAGTTTAGTTTAGTTCATTTTGGAGGAAACAGGCCGTTCGGCCCACTGAATCCATGCCAACCACCGATCCCGACACATTAGCACTATCCTACACACACTAGGGGCAATTTACACTTTAACCAAGCCAATTAACCTACAAACCTGAACGTCTTTGGAGTGTGGGAGTAAACCGAAGATCTCAGAGAAAACCCACCTCGTCACGGGGAGAATATACAAACTCCGTACTGACAGCATCCATAGGCAGGATCGAACCCGGATATCTTGCACTGCAAGCGTTGTAAGGCAGCAACTCTGCCGCCCATAATACATTGGCTAAAGAGGTCATAGGCTGTGTCAAGTGATTCAGCCCTTGCCTCTCCAAAGCCAGTTCACCATTTTCACAACACGTCAGTAATTTGATACAATTCACTACATTGGCTGGATATTGAGGGTAGCCTACATCATCTAAGACAATGCAGCTCACCTGAAGGACACTACATCCAGCATGCTAAATATTTACTCCCATCGATACTGCCAGTCTACGACTGCAGAGTACACATTTGCAAAATACACTGTAAGGACTCACCAGACATATTACAATTGCGCCCACTCCAATGAATGAACTTTGTGATCATGAAGGACAATGGTGGCAGGTGCATGCAAATGCCACCAGCAGATTCCTCCTTTAACCAAGGAACATTTTTACGTAAAAACATCATCATTCCTTTATTCATGCTAGGTCTAAATCCTCAAATCCTGCTCAACTGGTTCAGTTTGCTTAGTTTAGTTCAGTTTAATTTATTGTCACATGTACCAAGGTACAGTGAAAAGCTTTTGTTACGTGCTAACCAGTCAGCAGAAAGACAATACATGATTACAATCGATCCATTTACAGTGTATAGATACATGATTAGGGAATAACGTTTAGTGCAAAGTAAAGCCAGCAAAGTCTGATCAAGGATAGTCTGAGGTTCATCTATCTGAGGTAGATAGTGGTTCAGCACTGCTCTCTGGTTACGGTAGGATGAAAACAGCTGCAGTTCATTAATAAATATACTCACCTCCCAACCATATCTCTCAAACATTTGTATGTTCAGTGTTCCAACCTAATTATCTTGTGGGGTGAATTAGTTTGAATTTTGACTTTAGATAATAGCGCATAGCCAGTTCTTGTGAGCTTATTTTATTTCTCTTTTTTAAGGCCAATGATAAGTTGAGATAAATTATCGAGGTTTCTTCAGCCACAGGAAATTAAAGTCATTGTGCTCCTTTCAAAATGGCGATGACCTAAGTCAGCAAAAGACAGAGACTATCTTTTCCAAAAAAAAATGAGCTGCTTCTTTTTTTAGTAAAGAAATACAAAGAGCAGAGTGTCAAGTTAAGGGTCTGTCCCACTTTCATGACCTAATTCACGACCTCTGCCGAGTTTGCCCTTGACTCGTACTCGCAGCATGGTCGTCACAAGGTCGAAGGAGGTCGTAGGAGGTCGTAGGTAGGTCGTAGCAGACAGTGATGTTAGTCGTAGGTACTCGTGGCATCAAGTAGGTTGGGGCTTTTTTCTAGCATGATGAAAAATGTCCACGAGTAAAAAAGGTTGTGAATTAGGTTGTGAAAGTGCGACAGGCCCTTTAGATGGGAAGTTGCTCGGGATGTAAATGGGTCATAATGTACCTGACTAACTGTGTTAGGACTAAGGATCCAATTAAAGATCCATTAATGGTGACACTGCAATGTCTAAGAGTTGTAGGCTGCATATTCATAAACATTGAGCTCCCCTCTTAGAGAAGAGTCTTTGTGGACCAACTCACCTTAACACACCAATCGTTATAGAATTTGATTGCATAGTACCACAATTGTTATCATTCAGATCCAACTGCAACAAAAGATAGCCTATTTTAGATATGATTGAACTAACTCTCAATATCTATCTCTATATGCTACTAGATATTGTGACGAACTTCAGCATATGTGTCTCCATAAGAGGCTAATTACCTGTCAGTACCTTGAAATGTTAGTTCACAAAGCAGAAGTGTTTATTTGATTTAAATTGCTTCAATCAGCAAATGTAGTATGGCGCCTCTTGAAACACCCTTAATTATGTGCATCATCAAAATTTTTGCCAGCATAGCACATGGCTTAATCTCCACATCCATACTAAATTGATATGGGTGTATCTGGCCATCCAGCACTCTGTCTGAACTTGTTAATGAAGACAATAGATGAGTTCTATCGAAAAATAATCTAATATCAAACCAGGGGTTGTTATATTAACCCTGAAAGTTCATACTATCTTCCCGCGTGGAGGCAAATAACTTGGAAATAAACGTCAGCTTAAACACATAGACATTAGACAATAGGTGCAGGAATAGGCCATTCGACCCATCGAGCCAGCACCGCCACTCAATGTGATCATGGCTGATCATCCCCATTCAGTACCCCGTTCCTGCCTTCTCCCCATATCCCCTGACTCCGCATTTTTAAGAGCCCTATCTAGCTCTCTCTTAAAAGCATCCAGAGAAGCCGCGTCCACATGGGTTCTCTGAGGCAGAGAATTCCACAGACTCACCACTCTCTGTGAGAAAAAGTGTTTCCTCGTCTCCATTCTAAATGTCTTACTCCTTATGCTTAAACTGTGGCCCCTGGTTCTGGACTCCCCCAACATCGGGAACATGTTTCCTGCCTCTAGCGTGTCCAAACCCTTAACGATCTTATATGTTTCAATGAGATCCACTCTCATCCTTCTAAACAAGGTCAGCTACTCCATTCTCTCAGCATATTCAATCCCGCCATCCCGGGAATTAACCTTGTATACCTACGCTGCACTCCCTAAATAGCAAGAATGTCCTTCCTCAAATTAGGGGACCAAAACTGCAAACAATACTCCAGGTGTGGACTCACTAGGGCTCTGTACAACTGCAGAATTATCTCTTTGCTCCTATATTTGATTCCTCTTGTTATAAAGGCCAACTTTACTTTCTTCACTGCCTGCTGTAGCTGTATGCTTACTTTCATAGACATCTGACTTTAGACTTTAGAGGTACAGTGTGGAAACAGGCCCTTCGGTCCATTGAGTCTGCACAGACTCAATGGGCCGGAAACTGACAATATTCTACACACCAGGGACATATTTTTTAATTAATTTCACCGGTTAATTAACGAACTGTATGTCTTTGGAGTGTGCCTGCCATCATGGAAAATGGCACCATTACTGCTTGGCTGGAGGAGTGGTCCTTACAGATTGAACAATGTAACAAATGCTTAGGAGTAGGAACCCAGTCTGTGTCTTTCATGAGAAAGTCACCCAATAAAGCTACGGAAAGGCCTAATGAACCACCATGGCCTAAAAATCCTACAGATGAGAATGAAATGCTCGGAGAAGGAGAAAGAGGTGCAGCGCACAGGCCTTGAACCTGGTGAGATGCAGGAGGAGCCCGGCCAGGACTCATCCCACAGAGCCCAGTCCCTCCACGCACTAGAGTCTCCCAACCCCTGCAGAGTAGTTATTAAGATGGCTGATCCGTGGGCGGTTGCTGCTGGGATGCAAGCGGGGCCTAATCAACCCCGGCTGGGTCGCCTGGGCGAGGTTGTCTGATGTTGTGAGGCCTGAAACACCCGATGACCCCAGGTCACATCACTGATGATGCGTCCCAGCGCATCTAGAAGATGTATATTTTTCACATTACTACCTTGGCTAGAGGAGTGGTCCTTACAGATTGAACAATGTAACAAATGCTTAGGAGTAGGAACATGGAGCAAAAGCGGCTATTCCTAGGATAAATTCACATTTACTTTAGGAAAGAACTGCAGATGCTGGTTTAAATCGAAGGTAGACACAAAATGCAGGACAGGCAGCACCTCTGGAGCGAAGGAATGGGTGACGTTTCAGGTCGAGCCCCTTCTACAGATGATGTCAGGGGACAAAAGATATGTTGTAGTTGGCCAGAGATGCTGTCTATCCCGTTGAGTTACTCCAGCATTTTGTGTTTACCTCGCATTTAGTTTATTTCACTTTAGGGATGCAGGGTGGAAACAGGCCATTTTATCTAGGCCATCCGGAAACAGGTGCTCTTTTAGAAAGGAGCTGAGGAGAAAACTTTGTACTCGGAGGGTAGTTAATCTGTGGAACTCATTGCCAAAGAAGGCTGTGGAGGCCGTCAGTGGATACTTTTAAGACAGAGATAAACAAATTCTTGATTAGAATGGGTGTTAAGGGTTATGGGGAGAAGGCAGGAAAATGGGATTAGGAGGCAGATAGCTGCCATGATTGAATGGTGGAGTAGACTCCATGGGCCGAATGGCCTAATTCTACTCCTATAACTTGTGAACTTGTGAACTTGTGAACAGGCCATTCAGCTCACAGAGTCCACATAGACCATCGATTACCTTTACACTAGTTCTATCTGACATAATAGGGACAATTTACAGAAACCAATTAACCTACAAACATGCACAGCTTTGAAATGTGGGAGGAAGCGGGAGCATACAGGGAAAACCCACGCGATTTCAGGGGGAATGTACAAACTCTATACAGACAGCAGCCATAGTCAGGATCTAACCCGTGTCTTTGGCATTGTCTTTGTTCTGCCTCTGCACTAAAGGCAGAAACTCTACCGCTGCACCCCATGCAAGATTATTCCATATCAGGAGATTAGATATTATTTGAAAAACTAGAATCTAACTGGGATAGGTGAACAAAGAGCTCTGGGAGTACAATTGCACAATTCCTCGATTTTTTGCCCTTTAGGTAATTAATCGAGTCCTTTTTTCTTTCGAGGACTCAAATTTTATTCACCTTTATACTACATAGTGTCGCCTCTGGCACCTTGTCATTCATTGCAAGTAGCCACTCAATTTAATTAAATTATGCAGCTGGATAGAACTGAAAACTGTGCCAAGTTAATATCACCTCGTAGTTCATCCATACATGGTTTAAGTGTATATTTCAGATAGACATTATAATATGAGTGTAATGAAGAGGGAGCAAGAAAAAATTGAGTATGATTCTAGAACTGTGAGGTTACATACATCAAGAAAGAACAGTATAGTTTAATTCTGAAAAGTGGGTGACCTAATAAAAATCTTTACATTTATGGGAAGTTAAATGTGGGGAAGAGCAGAGCTGGAGGTTATCAATATGAGACAGCAAAGCAGAATTGAATTGGGATTTTAAAATAGCTATTTTTCCAGAGGGTGATGGGAATGTGCTGCTGGAAATTGCATTGATGCATTTCAGTCAGATGTCGGTGAGCATTTGAGAGGATGTGAATAACATAGAAATTAGATGCAGGAGTAGGCCATTCGGCCCTTCGAGCCTGCAGAATAAAGGATACAATTGATTAAATTACGTGGTAAAGATGTGAAAAGATCCACATGCATGACAACACCAGTAGAAATCAACTGGCACAAAGCCTCAAGAGAGTCAAGAGTGTGTTATTGTCATTTGTACTAGAAAGGAACAATAACATTCTTACTTGCAGCAGCAGCAGCAGCACAACAGCTGTGTGGAACCTGCTAAGAAACTTAGTTTCTTTACTGCGCTTTCTTTTTTTCAAAGCTTTCAAAAAGTTATTCCTACTGTCCTATTATTTTCACTTTTTCTATGTCTTGAGCTAAGAAATATTTTTGAAAGGAGTCAAAGCAAGGGATAATAAATGACAACTAATGTCATAATTTCAACAATTTAAAAAAAACAATGGTCGTCGAGTAATGAGCAGCATAATTAAACTGTAATTCCTGGGGAACTCTGATGAGGTCAACATTTAGCTTGGAGGGCCGAAAGTACATGCTGTAAATTATTGTAAGAAAACATATTACATTGCATTCAGATGTTTCTGAGACTTCAGTTAAATAATATTTTGGGACTATTTTTTAAAATAATTTATTTATTTATTTATTAGAAGTAGACATATTAACCCCCACAATTAAAATGTGGATTACGGAAATGTCGGAGACCCTATACTTAGAAAGAATTAGACTTGTCTTAATGGACAAACAAGATCTTTTCCATAAAATTTGGGCTCCATTCATTAACTATCTGAAGGGATAGATTGGCACAGCACGAGGACCCAGCTGAAACTTGAACTCAGGAACAGATGAAAAACTATACTTTATAACCTACGAACCTATCTCCATTGATGTATTACAGGTAACCCATTCCACCTCCCTTGTTTTTCTGTTGTGTTGTTTTTTGTTTTTTTTTTGCTTTCTTTTTTATTTGTAACTTTCTACCCTCTCTTTTTCTCGCTTTCTATAAAAAATAAAAATACTAGAAGCAGAAGTAATTGATAATGGAAAATTTTAATAATGTATGACTGATGTATATGAAAAAAAAATTTTTTACTATAATATGTAACTACATTTTATAATATGTCTACTTCTAATAAATAAATTAAAAAAAAAAAATTTTTTTTAAAAAGTAGTAGACATATTATAAAATGTAGTTACATATTATAGTAAAAAAAACTTTTCATATACATCAGTCATACATTATTAAAATTTTCCATTATCAATTATTTCTGCTTCTAGTGTTTTTATTTTTTATAGAAAGAGAGAAAAAGAGCGGGTAGAAAGTTACAAATAAAAAAGAAAGCAAAAAAAAAACACAACAGAAAAACAAGGGAGGTGGAATGGTTTACCTGTAATACATCAATGGAGATGGGTTCGTAGGTTATAAAGTATAGCTTTTCATCTATTCCTGAGTTCAAGTTTCAGCTGGGTCCTCGTGCTGTGCCAATCTATCCCTTCAGATAGTTAATGAATGGAGCCCAAATTTTATGGAAAAAATCTTGTTTGTCCATTAAGACAAGTCTAATTCTTTCTAAGTATAGGGTCTCCGACATTTCCGTAATGCACATTTTAATTGTGGGGGTTGTAGGGCCTTTCCAAAATTTTAATATTAATTTTTTTCCGGTTATTATACTGTAATTGAGGAAGTTTCTTTGGTTTGTTGTGAGTGTTAATTAGGAAAGATAGACAGGAAAGAAAGGGAGGAGGGGTGGCCCTTTTAATAAGGGAGGGAATAACGGCAATAGAGAGGAAGGATATTGCGTTGAAGGATCAGGATAGTGAAACAGCTTGGGTACAGATAGAGAATAATAAGGGGAAAAAAACACTAGTGGGTGTAATTTATAGACCTCCAAATAGCTGTGACGCTGTTAGTCAGAACATAAATCTGCAAATAGTTGACACATGTAAAAAGGGAACTGCTGTAATCATGGGGGACTTCAATTTTCATATTAATTGGGCAAACCAAACTGGGCAGGGTAGACTAGAGGAAGAGTTTATAGAATGTATTAGAGACGGGTTCCTAGAACAGTATGTCACAGAACCGACAAGGGGGGAGGCAATCTTGGATCTGGTCCTGTGTAATGAAGCAGGATTAATTAAAAATGTCATAGTTAGGGACTCGTTGGGAACAAGTGACCACAATATGGTCGAATTCCATATTCAAATAGAAGGGGAGCAGGTTGAAACTCAGGCTAGGGTGCTTAGTCTAAATAAGGGGGATTATGAAGGTATGAGGACTGAGCTGATCAAAGTTGACTGGGATAGCAGACTCAAGAATAAGACGGTACATGAGCAGTGGTGTACGTTTAAGGGTCTACTGTATAACCTTCAAGAAAAATTTATTCCTATGAAGAAAAAAAGGGGTAAGGGTAAGAACAGTCAGCCATGGCTCAGTAAAACTATAAAGGATAGTATTCGGCTGAAGGCAAGGGCATATAAGGTAGCCAGAGATAGTGGGAGGGTAGAGGATTGGGAAGCATTTAAAGGTCAGCAAAAAATAACTAAGAGATTAATTAAGACGGGGAAAATAGACTATGAAAGGAATTTAGCGAACAACATAAAAACTAATAGTAAGAGTTTTTATAGCTATATAAAAAGAAAAAGGGTGGCTAAGGTGAACGTTGGTCCATTGGAGGGTGAGACTGGAGAGTTGTTGGTGGGGAACATGGAAATGGCAAAGGCATTAAACGAGTATTTTGTATCAGTCTTCACCATAGAAGACACAAAAAATATTCCAACGCTGGATAAACAGGGGGCGGTAGGAATGGAGGAGCTAAATACTATTAAGATCACCAAGGAGGTGGTATTAGGGAAATTAATGAGACTGAAGGAGGATAAATCCCCTGGGCCTGATGGATTACATCCAAGGGTCTTGAGGGAGATAGCGGTGGGGATTGTGGATGCATTGGTGATAATTTTCCAAAACTCCCTGGAGGCAGGAACGGTCCCAGTGGATTGGAATAATGGCCAATGTAACACCTATATTTAAAAAAGGAAGTAAACAGAAGGCGGGTAACTATAGACCGGTTAGTCTAACATCGGTGGTGGGTAAAATGTTAGAGACAATTATTAAAGAAACACTAACGGGGCACTTGGATAAACATGACTTCATCGGACAGAACCAGCATGGTTTTGTGAAGGGGAAGTCCTGTTTAACGAATCTGCTCGAATTCTTTGAGGAAGTAACAACCCGGGTGGATAAAGGGGAACCGGTGGATGTGGTATACTTGGACTTCCAAAAGGCTTTTGACAAGGTGCCACATAAGAGACTATTGCTAAAAATAAAAAATTATGGGATTGGGGGTAATATATTAGCATGGGTAGAGGATTGGCTAACAAATAGGAAGCAGAGAGTGGGGATAAATGGTTCATACTCGGGATGGCAACCGGTAACTAGCGGGGTTCCGCAAGGGTCGGTGCTGGGACCCCAGTTGTTCACAATTTATATAAATGATTTGGAGGAGGGAACCAAGTGTAATATATCAAAATTTGCGGACGATACAAAAATGGGAGGAAAAGTAGGGGATGAGGAGGATAGGAAGAGTCTGCAAAAGGATATAGATAAGCTAGGTGAGTGGGCAACAACTTGGCAGATGAAATTTAATACTAATAAATGTGAAGTCATTCACTTTGGGAAAAAAAATGATAGGGCAAGTTATTTTCTAAATGAGGAGGAGCTGCGTTGTAATGCAACGCAAAGGGATCTAGGGGTATTAGTACATGAATCACTAAAAGTTAGTATGCAGGTGCAGCAAGCAATCAGGAAGGCCAATGGAGTTTTGGCCTTTATTGCTAGGGGGATTGAGTATAAAAACACGGAGGTCTTGCTGCAGCTGTACACAGTATTAGTGAGACCACATTTGGAATATTGTGTACAGTTCTGGGGTCCATACTTAAGAAAGGATGTACTAGCCCTGGAGGCAGTGCAGCGAAGGTTTACAAGATTAATTCCTGCAATGAGGGGATTGACATATGAGGAAAGGTTAAGTAGGCTGGAACTCTACTCTTTGGAGTTTAGAAGAATGAGAGGCGATCTCATTGAAACATATAAGATCGTGAGGGGCCTTGATCGGGTGGATGCACCGAGGATGTTCCCAATGATCGGGGAAACTAGAACTAGGGGACATAGTTGCAGAATAAGGGGGGGCTCTTTTAAAACTGAGATGAGGAAGAACTTCTTCACCCAGAGGGTGGTTAATTTATGGAATTCACTGCCCCAGGGAGCAGGGGAAGCAGAAACTTTAAATATATTTAAGACTAAAATAGATGGTTTTTTAGCTGCCAAGGGGATAAGGGGCTACGGGGAGAGGGCAGGGATATGGACCTAGGTATGGTTAGTATAGTAAGACCTGAGTGATCTCCTGGACAAGTGTCGATCGCCTGGATTGGGGTCGGAGAGGAATTTCCCGGATTTTTTTCCCGAATTGGACCTGGGTTTTTATCCGTTTTTTTGCCTCCCCCAGGAGATCACGAGGTTCTTGGGGTGGAGAGGGGTGATAGCGGTATAAAGGGGAGGGTAGTGTCTTGTGTTCTGTGTCTTGTGTCTACTGTTTGTGGGTAAGTGTGTCTGTTTAGTGTTCAGCCATGAGCGAATGGCGGTGCGGGCTCGACGGACCTGGTGGTCTACTCTCGCACCTACTTTCTATGTTTCTATGTTTCTATGTTAAGCTTTGTTCTGATATTCCAAGTATTATTAATTTTGTGTCTGGGTCCAGTTTTGTATTAATAACTTCTGAAGTTATTTCAAAAATATCAGTCCAGAAATGTTTAAGTTTTATACAGTTTGCAAACGTATGTGTTAAATTAGCCTCTAAATGTAGACATTTATCACAAATAGGAGAGATTTGTGGGAAGATTCTATTTAGTTTTATTTTAGAGAAGTGTAGTCTATGTAAGACCTTGAATTGTATTAAAGTATGTCTGGCATTTAATGAACATTGATGTATTTGTTGTAAACTTTCGTCCCACATATCTTTCGTGATAGGATGACCTATTTCATTTTCCCATTTGTATCTATATGGTTCGGTCGGTGGTACCTCGTTATTTAGTAGGGTGTTATAAATATAAGCTATTAGTTTTTCAGTATTAGGATGCTTGTTCAGACATTCATCAAGAATTTCTGATTCCCTATTCCTGTAAACTTGTGTATTAGATTTAACATAATCTCTAATTTGTAGATATCTGAAGAAATTATTTGAGTGCAGTCCATAATTCTGTTGTAACTCTTGAAATGAAAGAAAAGTACCTTTCCCATAAAGATGTCCTATATTTTTGATTCCATAATTTTTCCATTGTGTGAAACCTTTGTCCATAAAGGATGATTTGATTAAAGGATTATTTACAATGGGAAGGCAGAGTGGTATATTATTCAATTTTAAATCTTTTTTTATTTGTTTCCAAATTCGTATTCCACTATGTATTATGGGGTTTTCTTTATAGGTTTTTTTGTGCAGTTTTGTGGGGGCAAATATGATCGGTCCAATTTCAAAAGGTAGACAGTCTTCCTTTTCCATCATTAGCCAATCTGGTTGTTGATCCATTTCTTCCAGCCAGAAATTCATGTTTTTAATTTGGACTGCCCAAAAATAAAATAAGAAATTTGGCAAAGTCAGACCTCCATTTATCTTTGATTTACATAAATGTTTTTTACTTATTCTATGATTCTTATAATCCCAGACAAAACTTGTAACAATGGAATCGACTTTTTTGAAAAAAGTTTTTGGGATATATTTCGGAATTAATTGAGGTAGGTACAGCAGTTGCGGTAAAAAAATCATTTTTATAGCATTAATTCTCCCAAGCATAGAAATGGGGAGTGTTTTGCTGTATTGAATATTCTTATGTAGTTTATTCAGTAAGGGTGGGAAATTAAGTTTAAATAAAGAGGTATATGTCTTAGTTACATAGATTCCTAAGTATTTAAATTTATCTTTAACTATTTTAAAAGGGGATTGTTGTATTGTATGTAAATTGAATTTTGTTATTGGCATGATTTCGCTTTTATTCCAATTGATTCTATATCCCGAAAACTGACCAAATTGAGTTATTAGATTTAATAGGTTTGGAATACTAGTTTCTAATTTTGTAATATATATTAGTATATCATCTGCATATAAGGAGATTTTATTCCTTGTGTCTCTAGTATTGTATCCAAATATTCCTGGATGGTTTCTAACGCTTTCTGCTAGGGGTTCGATTGGAAGAGCAAATAATAGTGGGGATAGTGAGCATCCTTGTCTACAGCCTCTAGAGAGATTAAATTTAGTTGATAACATTTTGTTTGTTAATATTCTAGCTGTTGGATTAGAATATAACAATTTAACCCATGTACAGTACTTCTCTCCTAGTTGAAATTTTTCCATCACCGAAAATAAATATGGCCATTCTACCTGGTCAAATGCTTTTTCAGCATCTAACGAGATAATTGCTAGCTCTGCGTTAGGGATTCTATTGGAGTATATAATATTAAATAATCTTCTCAGATTATAAAATGAATACCGTTTGGGGATAAACCCTGTTTGGTCGGGATGTATTAATTTACTGATCACTAAGCTCAATCTATTAGATAGAATCTTAGTTAATATTTTCTGATCAGTATTTAAGAGGGCTATAGCTCTGTATGAACCTGGGTCTTCAAGATCCTTGTCCGTTTTTGGTATAAGTATGATTGTAGATTCATTTAGAGTTTCTGGGAGTTTCTGTTGAGTATATGCGTATTTGTACATTGTCTGTAGGCGTGGGGAAAGCAAATCATAAATTTTTTATAAAATTCCGAATTTAGACCATCGGGTCCTGCCGACTTTCCGTTTTTTAAGGACTTTATTGATTCTTCAATGTCTTTTATCGTAATTTCAGCCCCTAGTAATTCTCTCTCTTTCTGATCTAGACCCGCAAACTTACAATTCTGTAAAAATGTTTCCATTCCCGTTGATTGTTCTGTTATTTTAGATGAATACAATTTTTGGTAGTATTGTAGAAATCTATCATTAATATCTTTAGGCAGTGTTAATGTTTCTCCCTTATCTGTTCTAATTTTGTATATTGTTTTTTCCCCGTCCAATTTGCGAAATTGACGCGCTAATAGTTTTTGTGGTTTGTCACCAAATTCAAAATTTAATTGTTTTGTATGTTGATAAAGTTTTATAACTTGGTCTGAATAAATCTTGTTTAATTTATATTTCAATACTGCAATTTTATTGTGTTTTATCGTGGATGGTGCTGCTGCATTTTCTGTGTCTAATTGCTTTATTTCCATTTCCAGTTTCTGTTGTTTGGCCCTATTCTCTTTATTAAAAAATGATTGGGAAGAAATTAATGCTCCTCGTACAAATGCTTTAAATGTTTCCCAAAGAAGGGAGGCAGAGATTTCAGGGCTATCGTTAGCTTCAAAAAACATTTTAATCTGTTTTACTAGATATTCATTACATGACTTATCTTTTAAGATTTGGGGATTAAATCTCCATTGTGACTGTGTCTCTGCCATTCCGTTTACTTTGATCATAAATGTTAATGGGGCGTGGTCTGAGATTATGATGTTATGATATTGTGAGTTATAGGTAAATGGGATAAGTTTTGAATCTACTAAAAAATAGTCTATCCTTGAGTAAGTTTTATGTACTGGTGAGTAAAATGAATATTCTCGGCCCGATGGATTTTCAATTCTCCAAACGTCTTAATATTAGTAGTATTAATGTATGAATTTAAAAATTCACTTGATCGAGATTTTAGTTTTCTTTGAGTTGATGATCTATCCAAACAAGCATCCAAAGTACAATTTAAATCTCCACCGATTATTAAGTTTTGTTGTATACCTTCCGGGATATTGTTAAGAATTCTCTTAAAAAACAGAGGGCTATCAAAATTTGGTCCATACACATTGAGGAGAGTCACCTTTTTTAAGTATAACTCCCCTATTATTACAATATATCTGCCTTCAATGTCTTCTATCGTTGATATATGTTTAAAGGGTATACCTTTACGAATTAATATTGCAACACCTCTTGATTTATGTGCGAATGAAGAGTGGTACGCTTTAGCAATCCATTTTGCTTTCAATCTGTGTTGTGCTTCCTTTTTAAGATGTGTCTCCTGGAGAAATATTATATCTGTTTTCAATGATTTTAAATGAGCTAACACTTTGCCTCTCTTGATAGGTTCATTAATTCCCTTAACATTCCAACTACAGAATTTAATTCCCTCACCCCCAATTTTTATATTCATGTCTTGCATCTTGTGATTAAGTGGTAGAGTAGATGATTCAGCACACTCAACCCTACCTTATACTTGAACTTCAGGTAGATGAATTTTAGGTCACGTCTGTTTTCCATCCGAACATATCTCCTTAAATAAAATATGCAATTCCATTCCAAATACAAAATATAATATGATATAAGATAAAAAAAAGGTGAAAGCAAATAGGGTTAGTAAAGTGTGGAAAGTAAAAAAGAAAAGCAACTACAACTACAATTAGTGCAATTAGTGATAGCCACCCTAATGTGGCTAAGCATCTATGGACTTCCGTAGCTTTTGGTTTATAAAAATACTAGCTCCGTACTTTCCTTGAAAGGAAAGTTTCCAATTCGATGCATACAATTTGTGGGGGGGAAAGAAATATTGATTATATTCCATTAATGGTATAATTAATAGTCTCAAATTGAAATGTTAGTTTTGTATAATATAAACATTTATCAAAGAATAATCAAAAACGAAAACATCAGAGAGCCATCAAACATTTCTCATTATAAAATACCTGAATCATACTTTACTTATATTTCATACTTTTAATTAATTCTTAAATAACCTAAATAATCTTATTATCATTAGTTAGTGTTAGTTAATATTCTTGATTATTAATAGTTGTTAGAGGTTAGTACTAGAATGTTAGTATTATGTATCCGTTGCAGGAAATATACCCAATTCTTATTGCGAATTTTAGGCAACTCTTAAATATAATAGTTTAAAGTTTAGAGTTCCATATCTTCTCTGCGAGATAGCAGTGTCCGGGTAGGTGTTAAGAGTTGAATATTTTTCAATCTTCGATCTTGTCCTCGACGTTCTTGGCAAATTCAAATGCTTCCGTGTGCTTGATGAAGAAGTATTCCTTCTTCTCGTAACTGACTCTCAGTGTTGCGGGGTATAACAGTCCATATCTCAGATTCTTTATGTTCTTCAGTATTCTTCTTGTTTCTGTGAACAACGCTCTTTTCTTAGCAACTTTCACAGGATAATCTCTGAATACGCTAATCTTGTCTCCTTCATATACAAGATTTCTGCTTTTGCCAATTTTCCTCATCATGTCATCCAATACATGGTCATATTGGACCTTTACTATCATTATTCTTGGTCGGTCGCCCACCTTTGGGGGACGTCCCGGCACTCTGTGCGCTCGGGCAAGTAATGGCGCCTGATCCAGGTTCAAAATTGTTTTCAGTACTTCTGCAGCAAATTCACGGGGATCACGAGTCCCCTCTCTGCCTTCCTGGATGCCCACGATTCTTAAGTTCTGACGCCTCTGTCGTCCCTCCAAGTCTGTACATTTTTCAGTTATTTGATACAATAACTATGATAGGCGTTGGTTCTCAGTGATGAGTTGTTTTGTAGTTGCGGTGCTTGTCTCAGCAAGTTCCTCAAGTTCTTTTACAATCTTGTAGTGTTGGTTTAATGTCAGGAGAATAGGTTCAAGTTTAGAATCAAATCTGGATTCCATCTTATTCAGTTTTTCATTTACTTCTTCAACATTTTGAGTCATATTTCTTTCCATTTCTAATTTCCAGTCTTCAAGGACTTCGTGTACAATCTCTGTAACATCTTCTTTAATTTGTTCTTTCATTTCTTTTTTAAAAGATGCTAGCTCCTCTTTAACCTCTTGAAAGTTCTGTCTAAGATTTTTAAGTTCCTCCTTAAGGAACGTTTTTAATTCTTCCATCTCAGTCTTTTTCTTCTTCTTTGAGATGTCTTCTCGGGATGCTGTTAAACCTGAGGCCGAGGCTTCAGTTGGGCCTACCTCTTTAGTCTTGCCGTTTTTTTCCTTGTGGGGGGGAGTATGTTGAGTCGACATACTGCCGGTGCCGCGCGCCTGATGACGTCACGGGCTTAGTGCAAAACAATCGGTCCCGTTTTCTGCAGGTAGGATCTGTCTTTTCCTCCCGTTTTTTCGTTTTTTTCACGGAGCTAGTTGGCGCGAGTCTCTCCTACTCCATAGCGCCACCGGAAGTCCAATTATTTTAAACTAACTTAGCCTGTTTGGGAACAACACTGCCCAAAACCACAAGAAATTGCAGAGTTGTAGATATAGCACAGTCCATCATACAGGTCAGCTATCCCACCATTGACTACATCTCTACTTCACGCTGCCTTGTAAAATCATCCAATATAATCAATGACTTGTTCCACCCCAGTCATCCCTTCTTCTCCCTGCTCGCGTGTGGCAGAAGGTACCGAAGCTGGAAAATACGCACCACAGGGCCAAGGAACAGCTTTTTTCCCTCTGTTATCAGGTTTTTGAAAGCTCCTTCAATAAGCTAGTTAGATTCATATCTCTCCCATTGTGGACATTGGACTTTGTGTAGGAACTGATGCACCACAATGCTGGGAACTTTATCCTGAATCTCTATCTTCTTGTTCTTTCTATTGTACTTGAGTTTGACTTGATTGGATTCACGAATGGTATTTGCCCAAGCCAACCAAAGATGCCCCATCTACACTAGACCCACGAGCTACATCTGCAACCACAAACAAATGAGATCCAACTGAGATCCACCAGGGATGCCTCCATTGTGCATGGAAATTTGCTGGAATGTGGTTGGATTTATCCATTACAATCCATTCATCCATTCATCCATTACACTAAATACTGTTGCAATGAACTTTGAATAGATTGTTTAGAAGGTGTTTACATGTTGTTTTGGTTTCAGTGACTGACAGCAGTAAACAAATGAAAGTAATTGCATTCCCTACCCAATAAGAGTAGATATTTTTTCGAATTTTGTTCACTACATTGAATAAGAACCTGATGTACCTGGTGAACTTTCAGTTTAGCTTTGTTTATTTGGAGATGCTGTCTAATTTTACCCACCATCCAACAAGTTGTTTTCTTTCACATGACCCACTTCTATTCCTTTCAGAGAAAACTTTGAAGATTTGATGTAGTCTGGAGCAGGACATAGGGTATAGTGCCAAATGACTGAATGGGGAAATAATGAAAGAGAAGAGACAACTAAAGCCAAAACTAATTTCCGTTCTATGTTTTCTTCTTGCCCTTACAATGACTCTCTTGCCATCGGCTTTGAACATATTGGAGCACAAAAAGAATACAGCCATTTAAGGAAAATTGAAAACAATTTAATCTATAACGGCCGATATTATCTTTTTTTTTGCAGAAAAGGGTTAAACAGCTCTTGTGATGATTGTGATGATGTCCACTTAAATTATGGCAGGTGATTTTGTGAAATCTCTTTGTGGAATAAAATAAAACCAGCTAATAATAATGCGCCTTTCACACTTTTCTAGTCAGAATTGTCAGATTTGTCAGATAAAAAAAATTGGATGAAACTATTAAATCCAGCTGCAGTTTTGCAAACTTTCTCTGCAATGATTGTTACAGTGCAATGATGACTTTTCCCACAAGCTTAGTTGATGTTGAAATCAAGCTCAAGGTCTAAACTTTCTTCAAGTTTTCAGAACTGCAGTATCCCAGAGCAGGAAGGAACTGCAGATGCTGGTTTAAACCGAAGATAGACATGAAACACTGGAGTAACTCAATGGATCAGACAGCATCTCTTGGTCAGAGAGCATCTTTTTCATTCTGAAGAAAGGTCTTGACCCGAAACGTTACCTATTCCTTTTCTCCATAGACGCTGAGTTACTCCAGCTTTTTGTGAGTATCCCAGAGTAATTGTATTGAATTCAGTGAAACCCATGGATGCTAGATTTTTGATACCCAATCCATTTTTTTGTTTTCCATCCTAGACATCACATAGATATATCAGGCATTCCTTTCTGCAGCAAGCTTGTCTTTTGGGGGTATTTATCGGTTTAATGCTCTTTGCCTTAGCTCTTGCAGAATCCTCTTGATCAATCCTCTCTCCATTGCAGTCTACCAAAATCAGTTGTCTTGGACAATGAGGCTCTAAGAAAAATCTCTAATAAAAAGGGAGATCACACTGCAAGTAAACATTGCCTGCATAAGTGCAGACCAGGTTAATGTCAGTGTTATTTGACTGTTAATGCCCATGTATCTAACTCTTGAATATCGCTAACTTTTCATTGTGTGACTAAAAATGGGAAACATTATGTTTTAGGATTGTCACATTTGCAACTAGTTTACATCCTGTGATCAACCCTATAGCTCCTTCTCAGATATCGGTTTTGGTTTCATGATCTTTAATGGGATAGGCCTGGGCAGCAGAAAAACAAGATTACATGTAACACCTTTAACTTCCCTCACCATTCCTATAATGACCTTTCTATCCTAGGCCTCCTCCATTGCCAGTGAGGCCACTCACTAAATAGAGGAATAGCACCTCATGTTTTTTTTGGGTAGCTTGCAACCCAACGGTATGAACACTGAATTATCCAATTTTAGGTAAGTTCTACAAACACCTCCCTCCCCCCTCCCCTCCCTCCTGCCACTAAAAGCCCATTAACCAGTTTCACAGTTCACAACTATGTATCCCTCATGGGCTCACATGTGTCTCTATCCAAAAATTGGCCTAACAGGGCCTATCCTTGCCCTAGTCATTTGTTGCCAGCAATGATTTGTCCCCTTTTCTCCACTTAGAATTTTTTCCCCACTCTTTCTATTATAACCAGTATGAAAAAGGGTCCCGGCCCGAAATGCCACCTATCCATGTTCTTCAGAGATGCTGCCTGATCTGATGAGTTGCTTCAGCTATTTTGTGTCTATCTTTAAAAAAGAAGAGATTATTCTTGATTTGTGAGTGGTATTTGTTTTTGTGCGCCCACTGAACGGCAATGCATTAAGTAAAGCCCTCCCCCAAAGCGGGGTGTCACCATGTACAATCACTTTAAAGGCAAAATTAACTGCTGTGGATCTGGTAAAAAAAATATTAACATGTAAATGAGCAGGAAGTTTTAGCCCATTGAAATTGTAATATTTCTATCTATACAGTGTAACTATACAATTAGTCCATAGTGCATTGGAAAATCTATGTGTCATTTAAAATATCTGTCATGTCTGTCATGCATTAATCTAACAGCCTAGGGGAAACATTTCCAGATTTAATTTTTCTTCATGGTCTGACTGTTAATTTGTGTCTCTGTCTCTAACAGGTGGTTTGACAGTGGGGTTGTACATGTTGTGATACACAATGGCTCACATTTTTGTGATCCTCGAGTCTCGCCTGTTGCCACAGAATCTCCTGTCCGTACCTCTCACTATAGAGTTAACTTAAATATTTTCCCCTTCACCTTGAAACTGGTCCTCAATTCCCCTACTCTGGGCAAGATACTCTGTGCATCTACCAGATCTATTCCTCTCATGATTTTGCATATCTCTATAAGATCTCCCCTCATCCTCCTGCACTCCATGGAATAGAGACCCAGCCTACTAACCTCCCCCTATAGCTCATACCCTCTAGTCCTGGTAACATCATCGTAAATCTTTTCTGAACCCTTTCAAGCTTGCCGATATCTTTCCTATAGCATGGTTCCAAGAACTGAACACAATATACTAAATGTAGTCTCACCAACGTCTTCTACAAATGCAACATGACCTCCCAACTCTCAATAATCTTACTGATGAAGTCCAATGTGCCAAAAGCCTTTTTGACCACCTTATCTACCTGCGTCCCGACCGTCAAGGGAGCATGCACCTGTACTCCTAGATCCCTCTGCTCTACAACACCACCCAGAGGCCTACCATTTACTGTGTAGGTCCAGCCTTTGTTCGACGTCCCAAAATGCAACACCTCACACTTCTCTGTATTAAATTCCATCAACCATTCCTCCGTCCACCTGGCCAATCGATCCAGATCCTGCTGCAATCGTTCACAACCATCTTCACTATCTGCAAAACCACTAACTTTTGTATCATCAGCAAACTTGCTAATCTTGCCCTGTATATTCTGATCCAAATCATTGATGTAGATGTCAAACAGTAACGGGCCCAGCACCGAACCATGAGGCACACCACTAGTCACAGGCATCCACTCTGAGAAGCAGCCTTCCACCATGCTTCCTTCCATGGAGTCCATTTGCTATCCATTCATCTATCTCTCCTTGGATCCCATGCGATCTAACCTTCCAGAGCAGTCTACCATGTGGAACCTTGTTGAACGCATTACTGAGGTCCATGTACACAACATCTACAGCTCTGCCCCCATCAACCTTTTTGGTCAAGTCTTCAAAAAAAACAAACAGATTTGTGAGACACAACCTCCCACTAGGAGAGCATAGTTAGTGGATTGTGTCTCACAACCTCCCACAAGGAGGCATAGTTAGTGGATATTTTTAAAGCAGAAATAGATAGATTCTTGATTAGTATGGGTGTCAGAGGTGATGGGGAGAAGGCAGGAGAATTTGGTTAGATATAGAGATTAGTCATGATTGAATGGCGGTGTAGACTTGATGGGCCGAATGGCCTAATTCTTTTCTATCACATGATCTTATGATGCCCATGTTGTGAATAATTGTGGCCATTTGCCAATTAAGTTGCCTTTTAATGATTGTCATCTGAGAAGCTTGTCATCTTTATCTTTGGCTTCACCACTTCATGCTCCCAATAGTTAGTTAGTTACGCATGGTTAGAAAATCATTGTTGCAATGTTGTGACTGGGCTTGTATTCACTGGAATTTACAAGGTTGAGTGGGGATCTTATGGAAACATATAAAATTCTTAAGGGATTGGACACGCTCGATGCAGGAAAAATGTTCTGGATGTTGGGGGAGTCCAGAACCAGGGGTCACAATTTAAGAATAAGGGGTAGGCCATTTTGGACTGAGATGAGGAAAAACCTTTTCACCCAGAGAGTTGTGAATCTGTGGAACTCACTGCCACAGAAGGCAGTGGAGGCAAAATCACTGGATGTTTTCAAGAGTGAATTAGATTTAGCTCTTTGGGCTAACGGAATTAAGGGGTATGGGGAAAAAGCAGGAAAAGGATACTGATTTTGGAAGATCAGCCATGATCATATTGAAGGGTCAAAGGGTACTCCTGCATCTATTTTCTGTGTTTCTATGTTGAAGCCCAGTTTGGAAGCCCAGGAGAGATGAATCATGGAATGATTATCTGCTATCCACATTACTGAGCACCGTGCCATTCTCCCCAAGTATTACCTTGATTACAGTTATGTAAAGTACTGTATTTAACACCCTTTCTCCCGCGAGCTAAGGTTATAAATAATCATATTTTTATATATTTTTTTATATTTCCCCAAAAATGCTGCATTCAAAATCAATCTCCATATCATTGAACTTGCAACAATCTCAGAGGAAATCACAACAGTTTAATAATATAAATGAAATTACTAGTCTAGGGAAGTCACTTAAATATGTACCATGCCAGCACCTGGGAGATGTTCTGGCTCAGTTCCTTATGCAAGCCTTCCACGGAGTTTGAACAGCGTCCTATACAGTATGTTAAAAGTGTTGCAGAATTAGAATTGGATGGGCTCTATGTTGAAAAATGGCAGAGAACCACAAGAACCATTAAAGATTCTTCCAATATGATCTTGCGAGACTGCTTAATTATAGATATAATTGCTTAATTATAGCAATAGTATCCAATTTATGTTTTAAGTGCGCTCCGCAGGCTTCCTGAAACTCATTGTAAAAGTGGGTTACTTGAACTAAGCCATTTTTGAGGGTCAATCTATTACATAGACATTTGGAACGACACACTCCATGCTATATCATCAGTGCTCACAGCTGCTTCCTCACATACGGTTTGGAAATGATGTGCATAGTTCCCTTTCTGACATACAACTCCACAATCTTTCAAGGGTTGAACTATTTGATCATAATGAATGCACTTATGTCACCATAGGATGCATACCTCTCCACAGTCTAACTCTCTGCTGTATCCCTCCTTAATGTCCCCCCCCCCCTCCACTGTTTCAGTCTCTGCTCTCTCTCACCCTGCTACCTCCCTCCCCACTGCTCTCTTACCTTTGCTGCCTGCCTATCTGCTTCCTCCATCCTGGCTGAAGCCTCCTTATCTGCTCTCTCCCTCTCACCTATCCTCCTTTGTGCTGTCTCTGTCTCTGATACCTGCTTCTCTAGCGCCTCCCCTTGCACTTTTCCTTTCCACTACCTCTATCCCCGCCACCTTGCTCTCCACTGCTCCCTTTCCACCGCTCCCTTCCCACTGTTTCCTCTCCACGACTGACAGTCCACTATCTTTTCTCTGAAACCTTCCTCTTCTCTCTCTCCCTCTTTGCAACCTCTCTCCCTGCAGCTACAGGTTCAGTGGTTTGCCTCTTCTGCAGCTGCTGGTTCTGCTTCTTATGTTTCTGCATTCAAATCATCTATTCTTCAACTTTTTCGTAAGTTCATAAGTTCTAGGCGCAGAATTAGGCCATTTGGCCCATCAAGTCTACTCTGCCATTCAATCATGACTGATCTATCATTCCCTCTCAACACCATTCTCCTGCCTTCTCCCCATAACCCCTGACACCCTTACTAATCAAGAATCTGTCAATCTGCGCCATAAAAATATCCATTGAACTGGATTCCACAGCGTCTCTGTGGAATTTATTGCCACCTTAAAAATATCCATTGACTTAGCCTCCACAATCTTCTGTGGCAATGAATTCCACAGATTCACCTCCCTCTGACTAAAGAAATTGCTCCTCATCTCCTTTTTAATGGTACGTTCTTCTAGTGGAAACATCCTCTCCACATTCACTCTATCCAGGCCTTTCAATATTTGGTAGCTTTTGTCCTGTCCAAGCATTACAGTACCAGGAACCCGCATTCAATCCTGACTATGGCTGCGGTCTGTACGGAGTTTGTACATTTTTCCCGTGACCACGTGGATTTTCTGCGAGATCTTCGGTTTCCTCCCACACCCGAAAGACGTACAGGTTTGAAAGTTAATTGGCTTGGTATAAATGTAAATTGTCCCTAGTGTGTGTAGAAAGATAGTGTTAATGTTCGGGGATTGTTGGTTGGTGCAAACAAGGTAGGCCGAAGGGCCCGTTTCCACGCTTTATCTCTAATCTAAACATAAATGGCAAAATAGTGATCTGACAGATTATACACTAAAGTGAAACCTCCAAAACATAAAAAAGTCAACCTTCAGCAAAAATATTGTGAATCTGCTTTTACCATCACTAGATAAGAAAGCAGCTCTGAATACTGAGTAAAGGTTAAATCTTTAACCTTAGTAAAGGTTAAATCTGATCCCCAACCCTACATCCAATTGCTATTCTATTCTTGCCTTGATTCTTTTGTGTTTCAGGAGGTCCGGGAATCTAATGGACCACTCATTGAATTAAATCTGATCAATGTTGTTATGTTAACCAATTAGTTCATTTTAGTTTAGTTTAGTTTAGAGAGGAAACATGCCCTTCGACCCACCGAGTCCACACCAACCAGCGATCCCCGCACATTAACACAAGCCTACACACGCTAAGGACAATTTACACTTATACCAAGTGTACAAACCCAAGCCAATTAACCTACAAACCTGTACATCTTTGGAGTGTGAGAGGAAACCGAAGATCTCTGTGAAAACTCACGCGGTCACGGGGATAAAAACATAGAAAATAGGTGCATGAGTAGGCCATTCGGCCCTTCGAACCTGCACCGCCATTCAATATGATCATGGCTAATCATCCAACTCAGTATCCTGTACCTGCTTTCTCTCCATACCCCCTGATCACTTTAGCCACAAGGGCCACATCTAACTCCCTCTTAAATATAGCCAATGAACTGGCCTCAACTACATTCTGTGGCAGAGAATTCCAGAGATTCACCACACTCTGTGTAAAAAATGTTTTTATCATCTCAGTCCTAAAAGATTTCCCCCTTATCCTTAAACTGTAACCCCTTGTTCTGGACTTCCGCAACATTGGGAACAATCTTCCAGCATCTAGCCTGTCCAACCCCTTAAGAATTTTGTAAGTTTCTATAAGATTTACGTACAAACTCTGTACAGACAGCATCCGTAGTCAGTATCAAACCCGGTTCTTCAGCCAATATTTCCAACCTAAGCATGGATGAGTTGTGTGGATGCAGCCAAATGCTGGGGACACCAAAATTCTTCAGCTTTCATAATAATGGTGATCGTAATTTCCTCCAGATGCAGGAGAGTGTGTTAATGGAGGGGAACTGATTGGGCCTCAGAAGAATATCAAAGAAGAAATAAAGGCCTGAGGCCTTCCTGATGAAGAATGGAGATGGAAAAAGTCTGAACACCCTTGGTAAAAATGAATGATGGGAACAAGGAATCGGAAGTTATTGAAGTGGTGAATATCGTGTGAGGTGTCCTGATGTTGGTGTGAAGGGACTGGACAAGAGGGGACAACATAGAATTGAGATACAATTTTAAGGTGTGGACATGATCTGTTAAGCAGAAGGTAGTGTTATTCTGAAAAAAAAAGATTCTAACCCAAAACACTGTGTTTGTCCATTTCTCTTCACAGATGCTACCTGAACTCCAGAGTTGCTTCAGCAATTTGTTTTAATTTTTGGCTCAGGATTCCAGCATCTGCAATCTCTTGTGTCTCCATGTCATAATATGGGGCAGCTGTGTAGATCATTTATTATAGTCATTGACTCAGAGAGGTATAGTAGAAAAACTGATCCTTTAGTCCACCATGTCATTTACCAACACTTGGTTAATAGCCTACTGCCTTGGCAATTCAATTGCTCATCCAGAAGCTACTTAAATGTTGTCAGTGTTTCTGCCTCCAATCATGTCTGAAGTTGCACATTTAAGATTGCAACAACCTCCGGATGAATAGAATTCTTCCCCAGATACCCTCTTACTTTGTACCTGAAACCCATGCCCTCAGTTGTGAGACATCTCTGCCATGGGAAAAAGTGTCTTACTATCCACCCTATTTATGGCTTTCATACTTTTGTACACATCGATCAGGCCCCCTTTTCAGGGTTAAAAAAAAGAGCAGTTGGAGTAACTCAATGGGTCAGGTAGCATCAGTGGAGGGAAACTGACAGTCGACATTCCGACTCGAAACCCTTAAACTAGACGTCATCCTCCCACAGATGCCGCCTGACCCGTTGAGTTCCTCAATCTGCTCTACTTTTGTTTCGCCCAAAAAATTGTATTCTCTTGTGCCCACCTCTGGCTCTTCAGCTCCAAGAGAAAAACAAAACTTTCTTACCCCTCAAAATAGCCCACTGTTTCCTGAGAGGATTGTCGAGAGAAGCACATCAACTGAGAATTATTTAGATTTGCAGAGTCCAGAAGAAGTAGCAGCTAGAGATATTGAACTAAGCCATATGCTTGTAGGAAAATACTAATGCATTGACACTTTAATCCTGCTTTGAATGTTTAACAGAATTATTCTGAGGAAAGATTTGCAGCAGCAAACAAAATTGGGCTTCTAGCATTAATTTGGTATTAGAAGGAAATTTAGCCTATATGCATTGCCAATTCATTGTTATTTTCAAAAATCATACTGGCAGTATTGCCTATCCAGTCTTTGCTAACTGGATAGGCAATACTTCTTTTCGTATATTCTTTGCTGTGATCTGATTGAGTATAAATCTTTCTTTACTAGTAGTTTTACAATGTAATGATACTTAGCTTTGCACACAGGGCATGATTAATTAATTCACTCAGCACGTACCCAAACCTGCGCAAAGTTGATAAAGTGATTTCCTGTGCTTTTATTAAATTCAGCAAAACTGCTCTACCTTATCATTGATTTGTAATTTGCATAACTTATCTGATCCTAATGAGGTAGAATCATGGTATAAAATCATTAGAGCGCCAAAGAAGACAATTTGGTTCATTAAGTCTGTGCAATCATCTCATGAGCAATATAGACAATCTTCCTTTACCTATCTATTGTCTATCATTCCTCCATTACCTCTCCGTGGGCCTGCATGTCATTTCTCATGTTACCTGATCAGTTAACCAGAGGCCTGGACTAATAATACAGAAACTTGACTAATCTACAATTCGAGAGGGAGAAGGGTAGATCAGGGGTCTCAGTGTTGCAGTTGAATAAAGGGGACTATGGGGCCATGAGGGAGGAGCTGGCCAAAGTTGACTGGAAAGATACACTAGTAAGAATGACAGTGGAACAAAAATGGCAGGTGTTTCTCGGAATAATACAGAAGGTGCAGGATCAGTCCATTCCTAGGAGGAAGAAAGATTCCAAGGGGAGAAAGGGACAACCATGGCTGAAAAGGGACATCAGGGACAGTATAAAAATTAAATTAAAGCGAAGAAGTACAACGTAGTAAAGATGAGCGGGAAGCAAGAGGATTGGGTAATGTTTAAAGAGCAACAGAAGATAACCAAAAAGACATTACAGGGAGAAAAAAAAAGATGAGGTATGAAGGTGAGGTAGCCAAGAATAAATAGCAGGGTAGTAAAAGCTTCTTTAGGAATGTGAAGAGGAAAAAATTAGTTAAGACCAAAGTTGGACCTTTGATGGCCAAAACAGGTGAATTTATTATGGGCAACAAGGAAATGGCAGATGAGTTGAACAGGTACTTTGGATCTGTCTTCACTAAGGAGGACAAAAACAATCTTCCTGATATAGTAGTGGCCAGAGGATCTAGGGTGATGGAGGAACTGAAGGAAATCTACATTAGGCAGGAAATGGTGTTGGGTAGACGGATGGGACTGAAGGCTAATAAATCCCCAGGGACTGATGGTCTGTATCCCAGGGTACTTAAGGAAGTGGCTCTAGAAATCGTGGATGCATTGGTGATAATTTTCCAATGTTCTATAGACTCAGGATCAGTTCCTGTGGATTGGAGGGTAGCTAATGTTATCCCACTTTTTAAGAAAGGCGATAGAGAGAAAACAGGGAATTATAGACCCATGAGCCTGACATCGGTGGTGGGGAAGATGCAGGAGTCAATCATAAAAGATGAGATAGCCGAACATTTGGATAGCAGTAACAGGATTGGTCCAAGTCAGCATGGATTTACAAAGGGGAAATCATGCTCGACTAATCTTCTGGAATTTTTGGAAGATGTAACTAGGAAAATGGACAAGGGAGAGCCAGTAGATGTAGTGCACCTGGACTTTCAAAAAGCATTTGATAAGATCCCACATAGGAGATTAGTGGGCAAAATTAGGGCACATGGTATTGGGGGTAGAGTGCTGACATGGATAGAGAAGTGGTTGGCAGACACAAAACAAAGAGTAGGGCTTAACGGGTCCCTTTCAGAATGGCGGCAGTGACTAGTGGGGTACCACAAGGCTCTGTGCTGGGTCCGCAGCTATTTACAATATACATCAATGATTTGGATGAAGGGATTCAAAGTAACATTAGCAAATTTGCAGATGACACAAAGCTGGGTGGCAGAGTGAACTGTGAGGAGGATGCTATGAGAGTGTAGGGTGACTTGGACAGGTTGGGGGAGTGGGCAGATGCATGGCAGATGAAATTTAATGCGGATAAATGTGAGGTTATCCATTTTGGGAGCAAAAACAGGGAGGCAGATTACTATCTAAATGGCGTCAGGGGGGTCCTTGTCCATCAGTCTATGAAAGTAAGCATGCAGGTACAGCAGGCAGTGAAGAAAGCGAATGGCATGTTGGCCTTGTAACAAAAGAATCAAATATAGGAGCTAAGAGGTCCTTCTGCAGTTGTACAGAGCCCTAGTGTGACCACACCTGGAGTATTGTGTACAGTTTTGGTCCCCTAATTTGAGGAAGGACATTTTTGCTATTGAGGGAGTGCAGCGTAGGTATACAAGGTTAATTCCCGGGATGGCGGGACTGTCATATGCTGAGAGAATGGAGCAGCTAGGCTTGTAAACTCTGGCGTTTAGAAGGATGGGAAGGGATCTCATTGAAACATATAAGATTGTTAAGGGCTTGGACACGCTAAAGGCAGGAAACATGTTCCCAATAGAAACATCGAAACATAGAAATTAGGTGCAGGAGTAGGCCATTCGGCCCTTCGAGCCTGCACCGCCATTCAATATGATCATGGCTGATCATCCAACTCAGTATCCTGTACCTGCCTTCTCTCCATACCCTCTGATCCCCTTAGCCACAAGGGCCACATCTAACTCCCTCTTAAATATAGCCAATGAACTGGCCTCCACTACCCTCTGTGGCAGAGAGTTCCAGAGATTCACCACTCTCTGTGTGAAAAAAAGTTCTTCTCATCTCGGTTTTAAAGGATTTCCCCCTTATCCTTAAGCTGTGACCCCTTGTCCTGGATTTCCCCAACATCGGGAACAATCTTCCTGCATCTAGCCTGCCCAACCCGTTAAGAATTTTGTAAGTTTCTATAAGATCCCCTCTCAATCTCCTAAATTCTAGAGAGTATAAACCAAGTCTATCCAGTCTTTCTTCATAAGACAGTCCTGACATCCCAGTAATCAGTCTGGTGAACCTTCTCTGCACTCCCTCTATGGCAATAATGTCCTTCCTCAGATTTGGAGACCAAAACTGTACGCAATACTCCAGGTGTGGTCTCACCAAGACCCTGTACAACTGCAGTAGAACCTCCCTGCTCCTATACTCAAATACTTTTGCTATGAAAGCTAACATACCATTCGCTTTCTTCACTGCCTGCTGTACCTGCATGCCTATTTTCAATGAATGGTGTACCATGACACCCAGGTCTCGCTGCATCTCCCCTTTTCCTAATCGGCCACCATTTAGATAATAGTCTGCTTTCCTGTTTTTGCCACCAAAATGGATAACCTCACATTTATCCATATTATACTGCATCTGCCAAACATTTGCCCACTCACCCAGCCTATCCAAGTCACCTTGCAGTCTCCTAGCATCCTCCTCACAGCTAACACTGCCCCCCAGCTTAGTGTCATCCGCAAACTTGGAGATATTGCCTTCAATTCCCTCATCCAGATCATTAATATATATTGTAAATAGCTGGGGTCCCAGCACTGAGCCTTGCGGTACCCCACTAGTCACTGCTTGCCATTGTGAAAAGGACCCGTTTACTCCTACTCTTTGCTTCCTGTTTGCCAGTCAGTTCTCTATCCACATCAATACTGAACCCCCAATGCCGTGTGCTTTAAGTTTGTATACTAATTTCGTATGTGGGACCTTGTCGAAAGCCTTCTGGAAGTCCAGATACACCACATCCACTGGTTCTCCCCTATCCATGCTACTAGTTACATCCTCGAAAATTTCTATAAGATTCGTCAGACATGATTTACCTTTCGTAAATCCATGCTGACTTTGTCCAATGATTTCACCACTTTCCAAATGTGCTGCTATCCCATCTTTAATAACTGCCTCTAGCAGTTTCCCCACTACCGATGTTAGACTAACTGGTCTGTAATTCCCCGTTTTCTCTCTCCCTCCCTTCTTAAAAAGTGGGGTTACCTTTGCTACCCGCCAATCCTCAGGAACTACTCCAGAATCTAAAGAGTTTTGAAAGATTATTACTAATGCATCCACTATTTCTGGAGCTACTTCCTTAAGTACTCTGGGATGCAGCCTATCTGGCCCTGGGGATTTATCGGCCAGTAATCCATTCAATTTACCCAACACCACTTCCCGACTAACCTGGATTTCACTCAATTCCTCCAACTCCTTTGACCCGCGGTCCCCTGCCAATGTTGGGGGAGGCCACATTTTAAGAATAAGGAGTAAGTCATTTAGAACGGAGACAAGGAAACACTTTTTCTCACAGAGAGTGGTGAGTCTGTGGAATTCTCTGCCTCAGACGGCGGTGGAGGCGGATTCTTTGGATGCTTTCAAGACAGAGCTAGATGGGGTGCTTAAAATAGCGCAGTCAGGGGATATGGGGAGAAGGCAGGAACGGGGTACTGATTGGGGATGATCAGCCATGATCACATTGAATGGCGGTGCTGGCTCGAAGGGTTGAATGGCCTACTCCTGCACCTATTGTCTATTGTCTATTGACCTCATAACTATTCCTGTACTTGTGGAATTTAAACCTGGAAGAAACACCAGCAAATAGACTTGATAATGAATGTCACAAAAACTAGCACATTGCTGTATATCTGGTTAACTATTGTCTTCCTGGGGACGTAACCTGCTATCTCCCATATCAGTCTGAAGAAGGGTCCTGACCCAAAACATTGCCTATCCATGTCCTCCAGAGATGCTACCTGACCTGCTGAGTTACTCCAGCTCTTTATGATCCATGTAAGATTAAAGCACCTACAGTTGCTTGTGACTCCAATCTGCCATCTTTATCAAAGATTCCAGAGTCAATCTACTCGATTGTCACCACCATCTTCTCAAAGGGTGATCACAGATGGACCATAAATCCTGGCCTTGCAAGCAATGACCAGATCCTCAAAAATATATCAAATTAAATTTGGTGAAGCTTGACTGATTAGTTCTTTCAAATCTTCATTTGCAATCTGCATCCTATTTCTGTCAAACTATATTCCGCATTCTGCTTCTTTTTCGCTCTTGTGCTTCCCTGATGTACTTACATATGGAATGAGTTGCCTAGACACTATGCAAACAAAGTGTTTCACTGTATCTCGGTGCATGTGATAATTGTAATAAACAGAACCAAAAATGTTTTGCACATCACATTGAACCTTTGTTTATTCACCCATCTACTGATGCAAATTAGTACTGTTTATTTATCTTAACTCAGCCCATCATAATTTCATTGCCCTCACTCTGTTAATTCTGGTCAGATTGGAGATGCCAGGACATTAAAATTGAATAAAGGCTTCTGGGCTGCTGGGCAATTTGGTCAATTAAATGTGCCTTCTGCAGAAATGGGATAAGCTGCAGAATGGTGCCAGCTTGTCTAGAGACTAGATACAAGTTGCAGGGAAAGAATGGGACATCTGCAGGTTTCTTACAATTAGGTGAAAATTGCATGAAATGGATTGGGTGAATGCAAACCAGACATACACATTGCAAATATTGTTGCAAAGCTTTACTTTGCTAGTTGTTGATTGGGATAAGTGTTGAGCCTTCTGTGTTTCTTGAATATCCAGGCAAATGTTGCTATGTTTGCTTCCTTCCAGAAGCTCCGTTTGAATACAAAGCACATCCTTGGGTTAAGGGCCCATAAAACCAGGGTGGGGTTAGAGGCCCAAAACTTGGTCGTAGTTGGCAGACTGCAGCTGCTTAACGAGAGCCGAATACGCATCCTGTCCCAGATTTGGTATCCGATTGGCGGAGTATTGAAATACAAATCTGGTTTACGTGGTAAGCGGTGAAGCTTTTGACCTATCATTGCTGGGAGTGCTAATTGGAAAAGAACATTACGAAAATCGGCATTGACTGCCAGTGCAAAGAGGTTAGGCGCTGACACCCGGTGCCAAGCAGGTGTAAAGGAAATCCTTTTGAAGAGGTAAAACCTAGGTTGGTTGGAAGCCAAGCCTGTGTGAAGATATCTGAATCCCTCCCTGAAGTGATGGACGAGTAATCTCGTAAAGTCACTGGGCTCGGTGGCTAGAGTATAGATTAGCTGGGAATACTCTAGTCCATTCGAGATTTCATTGGGCAATTTCATTTGAATTCGAGAGCCCGCGTATGTGGAGTGGTACGCACCAAAACTAGTTGGTCTGAGAACGAGTTTAGATTTGCAGAACCAAATTTCCAAATACAGAATTTCATATTGAAGTTCTGCCCGTACGGTAAAAATCGAATTCTCTGTAAATAGAACTTCGGATTTTGATGTTTGCATGTTTGAGATTGATTTCGAATAGCGGCTGATCAATAGTGAATAATAACCCTCTGATTGATTGTTGATTAGTACCTGATAGCGAAGGGTAACTGAGAGATAGGAACCTAGTTTATTTGGTGAAAAGTACCCAGATGTGAGAGGTACCCCTAATTCTGTAGAACTTAGAGAGGAGGGATAGAGGTCCCCTTATAGAAGTCCAGTCTTAGCAGGGGGAAGTAACATTTAGGTGGAAAAGTCGTCCATTTAAGTAATACCCCTCAGCAAAGAATACCATAGGAAGGGGAAAATCTTCGTTATCTGTGGGAGAGGTTCACTGATTGATTACAATGCGATGCGGCATTGAGATCGAGTGTTTGTAAACCGTACGCTAGCGAGTTAATTTATTATTATTGTAAATTAAAAAAATTCAGCATAATCTTTTTTAGCATCTTTATTGGATTCAAATTGTATAAATACTTTGTGTATGTAAATACATTTAGAGTGTGTTAAGATTTAGAGTGTGTTAAGATCGCGGACCGCTACTTGTATTATCTGTGTGAGTGCTTAAGGATTTTTGGGTGTTAGATAATTGAAGTAAAAGTGCGTTTGAATTAAATATTTGTATTTGTTTAAATCAGGATTGTAGTATTGTTAGAATCTGATTCATGGTGGTTCGATTAGGGTTCGTATTCTTTCAATCGCTGTGTCGGGGGAGGAGTCGTCCGTTGACCGAGCACGCCACGAGGAGGATTTATTAGAGTGTGTGATTCATAATAAATGAATGATTGTGGTTTATGTAGGAGTGTGGTTGTGCCTGATACTAATAAGCGGTGTGGTTTATTGTCTGTGTACAGTGTTACTTGTGTGTGTGGAGTTCATTTCATGTGTTTAGATTGAGGGTTTAAACGAGTAGCGAGAAGGTGTTTGATTGTGCTTGAATGTGTGATTGTTCCATGGAATACTCTGATCTTTGGATAACTGAGGACTGTGGAAATTGTAAGGTTGAAAGTGTGTAGACTTGTGGGAGATAGGAGAAGAATTTGAATAAGTGAGTAGGATTGGTGGAGCAAAGGAGGAAAGAAGTGCGAGACTGCAGATGCTTTGGGGCCATTAGTCACTGTTCAAGAGTGAGCCTGATGAATTTAGGGATTAAAAGGAATGAGTGAAGGACAGGAATTCTGTTTAGGTTGTTCGGAGGCGTGGGGAACAGCATGGATCAAGATATGACAGAAGATGAAAGGAGTCCATTGCAAATAATGTGTAATGAGTTCCCTCACAAGGCAGAGAAATTAAGAGGCTTGTCAGGAGCGCTAAATAGAAATTAGGAAACAATCTATGACCGCCGGGGGGCATGAGAACAGTAAAAGGGATAAAATACATAGAATAAATTATTTGGCAGCATAGTAATAATGAGAGTGGTTAAATAGGGTTATGGAGAAAATATTATGAGGAACGGAGGCTAATGAAGAGGCTAAGAGGATGGCTAGTTGGGAAAAAGCGATTGCTAAACTTGGAATAGAACTGAAAGAAGGTGAAGCAGATCGACCTTCAGGCAGCAGGAAGGATAGGAGTGGAGATGAAGGGAAATACACGGAACAGGGAAAAGGCAGATCTCCAGGAAGGAAACTAGTCTCTGTGAATTTAAAGTATAGGGATCCGATGGTTAGTGCTGACCTCGATGGGGAAGGAGATGAATATTGGAAGAATGGACAAACATTAACACTAGTGGACGTTCACAGCTCCCACCACGTATTTCTTGCGTTACCCAGGCTTCACTCGCACCTTGTATGACTTGTGTCCGTAATAAATATTTTAGGTCTGCAGAACCTATAACAACTCTTGCAGATTCTACATCTGAGCATATACTACCTACACCAGATACTGGAGTGCCAGATTCTTTCACCCAATCCACTCCAACATTAATAGATCGCCCAGTAGCTTATGCACCTGGAGTAGAACGAAGAGGTTAGCTCCGGTATTTAAAGACAAGGAAGGTATGATAGATAATAGTGCAACAGCCAGAGTATTTCTGTGAGCCACAACCTAGACAGATTATACTAGCGCTCCAGAAATCCAAGCAAGGAAAAACTTTCCTACTTCATTGCTAAGATCTATTAAAAAAGATGAAAATGTCTAAAATTGATTGGCCACCCTCTCCCCCTTCTCTCTCACAGAGTCGGTCACCTGTTTACGACAGAATTTCTGGGCAGTTTCTCAGCTGCCAACCCATCAGGCCTGAGCTGCCAGCCTGTCATGCCTGAGTGACTGAGCTGCCAGGCCTGAGTAACTGAGCTGCCTGACCTGAGTGACTGAGCAGCCAAGCCTGAGTGACTGAGCTTCCAGCCCAAGAATCCATTTGACCCACAATGTCCATACTAGCTCTCTGGAAACCAGTCCCTTCGACCAACAAGACCCATACTTGTGCTCCAGAAAGCCCCCCCCCCCCCTACTAGCCAGCAATATTGGAATTGGTGGAGAGGTGAAATATTGCATTGGGGGACTGCCCTCCCATGTGAAGCTGGGACCCAACAGGTCCCAGTTAGTCTAGTGACTATTGGAGATCTGCCGATGTGGTGTCCAAGGATCCAGATTCAAAGGCAGGTATGGAGGGCTAGGTCTTGCAACTTGGCAATGAATTTGGATGCAATATTGTGTTGAACGCCGAGCTATGGTTGATGAACAGGAGCCTAATGTGTGTGTTCCTGTCATCCAGATATTTCAGAACGGAGTGGAGAGCTAGTGAAATAGCACCTCCCACTGATCTGTTTTGGCGATAGGCAAACTGGATCCAGGTCGTTTCTGAGGTTAGAGTGGACTTGTGCCATAATCAATCTTTTAAGCACTTTATTAGTGCTTGGTTGCTAGGATGGTTCGTGCAAGGTGCTAGGGTGGTTGCTTCCAAGAGGATGGTTGCTTCCAAGATGGCGCCCAACTCAGGTGACTATTTGCGTACTTGCCACAGAAGGAGATTCACAATTACATATACAATTGCACCACACTCTTAAATCTCGACTCCTACAACAATTGTTTTTAACTTTAAATATGATATGCTGTAAATGACTCGATTGCAATCATGCATTGTCTTTTCGCTGTCTGGTTCGCACATAATGACAATAGACAATGGCTGCAAGAGTAGGCCATTCGGCCCTTCGAGCCAACCACCGCCATTCACTGTGATCATGGCTGATCATCCACAATCAGTACCCCATTCCTGCCTTCTCGCCATATCCCCTGACGAGATACTATCTTTAAGAGTATCTAACTCTCTTTTGAAAACATCTAGAGAATTGGCCTCCACTGGGTTCTGAGGCAGCAATTTCCACAGATTCACAACTCTCAGGGTGAAAAAAGTTTTCCTCATCTCCGTTCTAAATGGCCTCCCCCTTATTCTGCTTAACAAAAGCTTTTCACTGTACCTCGGTACACGTGACAATAAACTAAACTAAACTAAACTCATCTAAACTAAAACTAACTAAACTAATTTCTGTTCACTATTTTTCTGTCCTCTTGACTAGGGCACTGATATCATCCTGCAATGCACTTCATACAAATAGAAAAGTAACAAATTACTATGGTTATAAATAATTATCAAAATTGTCAAAACTAATCACTGCATCACATTTGTTTACAATTCTTACTATTAACAACCTAGCTAACTTTTGTATCACATGAAAATGTCTTCACCCATCTGATGAAGGGTCCCCACCCAAAACGTCACCTATCCATCCATACCACAGATACTGCCTGACCTACTGAGTTACTTCAACATTTTATGTCCTGCCCCTTTCCTTGACCCTTATCAATTAAATTAACATAACATTCTTCTTTGAAATATCCACCATTTGGCTTCTAAATCTTTAAAGCAGAATCTAGAAAAAATAAATGCATATGGCTTGTTATAAGGATGATTCTACACAATTGGATGAAGAAGACAGTTGTTTTGCAGGCCACGCAAACAGATGCATGCAACAAAATCATCATGAGAAACAGATGTTAACCACTAAACTATCATGAGAAACATGTCCCTGCTACAAAACCATCATAACAAATGAATGTGTCTCACTAAATCATCTGAGAAGCAGCTGCTTACCAGTAAACCATCAGCTAAATGGATGTGTACCAATGAATCATCTTTATTAAATGCTCACTTGTCACTAAACCACCAGGAAAATTGCATACCAAGGCATTGGATGACCACAGGAGAAAAATTACCTACTTTTAAAGGACTCTCCCATGGTACGAATGTTTGAACGAAGGAACAAAATGACATAATTCAATTATACTTTATTGTTACATGTACCTCGGTTCAGTGAAATGCTTTATTTTGCATATAACCTGGTAAAATCATGTCGCCACGATTTAACGCCTAGAAAGTTGCAAAAGATCACCGAACATTCCTATCTACCAGCTGTCGTTACACATGGCAGCAAGTCTCCCCCCTACCCCTCACCACCACTGGGACACCCCTTCGTTCTCAGCAGTCCCCTCCACTGGGTCCCCCCTTTGTTCTCAGTGCACCCTCCCCGCCAGATCTCCTCTTCATTCTCGGAGACCTTCCTTGCTCTCCGATGGTCTTCCTAAACCCTCCTTGCTCTCCGAAGATCCCTTCTCAGACGATGTTCTTCACTCTCTGACGACCCTCATCGCTCTTGACGTTTGCTCGTGGCTTCCTCGTCGCTCTCGTGGCGTGGGTCTCATCGACGTCCATGGTTGGTGAGCCAGGCCTACCACAGGGTTTGGCTCCGCTCGCCGCGAACACTCCCGGCTGTGCTGGGGCCCGACCTTCTGCCGTGCGGCCTTGCTGAACCTCTCCCTATAGCACAGGCTCTGAACATTGCACATACGCAGAGTAAGGTAAACAGGGAAATCATACCACAAGCTGGTTTTAAAGAAACATGGGCATCCAAGTCTAAAATAGACCCCTGAGAGTTGTGAGTACAGATCACCACTTTACTTGACTTCCACTGGTTCATTCTGCCTTTTACTGAGCACATTTTCTTTTGGGCTATCACATGGAATGGTAATAAGGAACAAAACAGCTCATTTCAAAATAGAACACAATCTGCCAATTCCTATCACCAAAATACTGCACATAATTATTTTAAACTTCCAATACTGAATGAGAACCTCAGACCCAAATGGCTAATGCTATTGTTACAGTCCACACCATGCACCATTATCTGTATGCATTAGGTATTTCCTCAATGCATCAATGCTTCCTTAATGCATCATCTACTTCAGTCACAAGCACATGAGATCCAGGCATTCTTAATAGAAGCACGGCACACAAAGACATGAACGTTATGCCAAATCTTTATAAATGCTTTGTTAATCCTCAGCTAGAGTATTGCCCTGAATATTATTAACCTGGATAGGTGTCTGGTTAAAAGTTAAAGAACAAAAATTTGAAACAGGAACCATAAGTGCTTCAAAATATCCACTTCCAGTTTTACTGAAGGAAGGATGTTGGACTGAAGTCAATCTTTTAAATATTATGATGAATCTGATTGTCTGTGTTTTAACAAACAATCGTCCCAACATTAGAGTGCAGAGTCGTAGAGTCATACACCATAGAAACACGCCTTTCAGTCCAACTTGCCCATGCTGACCAACATGCCCCATCTACGCTCGTCCCATCTGCCCGTATTTGCTCCATATCCCTCTAAACCTTTCCTATCCATGTACCTATCCAAATGTCTCTTAAATGTTGTTATAGAACCTGCCTCATCTACTCTTCTGACAACTCGTTCCATATACTCACTACTCTCTGTGTGTGAAAAAGTTGCCCTTCAGTTTCCAAATTTCCCTCTCAAATTAAATGTATGTCCCCTGGTTCTTGATTCCTCTACTCTGGTTAAAATACTCTGTGCAAGCACCCTACCTATCAGCCTCATGGTTTTTATGCATTTATAAGATTACCCCTCAGCTTCCTGCACTACAAGGTATGAAGTCCCAGCCTGCTCAACCTATTGCTTAGGCCCTCAAGTCCTGGCAATATCCTTGTATATCTTCTCTGTACTATTTCCAGCTTAACAATATACTTCCCATAGCAGGGTGACCAAAACTGAACACAATACTGCAAATGTACCAAAAGCTTTCTTGACCACCGTATCTACCTGTGACGCTCTGTTTTACAGGACTATGTACCTGTGCATCTGGATACCATTGCTCTGCAACAACCTCCAGGGCCATGCCTTTTACTGTGAACGTTCTGCTCTGGTTTGACTATCCAACAGCTCACACTTACCTGCATTAAACTCCATTAACCATTCCTCAGTCAACTGATCAAGATCCTGTCTTGAATTTTGATAACCATCTTCGTTATGTATAATACCACCCACTTTTGTGTCATCTGCAAACTAACTAATCATGCCTTGTACATTCTCTTCACAATTGTTAAGATAAACCACAAACATTGATCCCTGAGGCACACCAGTGTACTCTTTCAGTGTGCTACCCAAATTAATTGTTATGGACATTCAAACATGAATGAAAATCATGAATTTACATTATGAAACCCAAGAAAGGGAGTTTGTAGAGTGCCTCCGAGATGGATTCTTAGAGCAGCTTGTACTGGAGCCTAGAGGGAGAAGGCAATTCTGGATTAGTGGTGTGTAATTAACCAGATTTGATAGGGAACTCGAGGTAAAGGAACAATTTGGAGGTAGTTACCATGTTATGATAAATTTTAACGTGCAATTTGAGAGTGAGAAAGTAAAATCAGAAGTGTCAGTATTGCTGTTGAACAAAGGGGACTATGGAGGCATGAGGGAGGAGCTGGCCAAAGTTGACTGGAAAGGGACCCTAGCATGGATGACGGTGGAACAGCAATGACAGAAATTTCTGGGAATAATCTAGAAGATGCATGATCTTTTCATTCCAAAGATGAAGAAAGATTCTAAGGGGAGTAAGAGGCGACCGTGGCTGACAAGGGAAGTATAAAACTAAAAGAGAAGACGTATAACATAGAAAGATGAGCAGGAAGCCAGAGGATTGGAAAACTTTAAAGAACAACAGAAAGTAACTAAAAAGGCAATGCGGGGAGAAAAGATGAAGTACGAAGGTAAGCTAGCCAAGAATATAAGGAGGAAAATAGAATAGAATGGAATAGAATAGTAAGATTAAACGAGAACTTACCAGTTTGAAGTTTGATCCTTATTTTATGAGGAGGAACGTTGAGGGACTACATGAAGAACCCGCTTACGACGCATGCGTGTCATTCTTCAAAGCAGCGGTGTGGAATCACAGATAACTATAATGACTAAACATAGTAAGATTAGACAACAGATACCAGTTCAGACCATGATCAAGGGTGGGAGCGGAGGGCACGTAGTCCCTCAACGTTCCTCCTCATAAAATAAGGATCAAACTTCAAACTGGTAAGTTCTCGTTTAATCTTACTATTTTACTTCGGAGTCACGTGAGTGACTACGTGAAGATTTTAAAGCTCTGTGATTTCATGCCGTGGAACGAGTCCATGCATCACATCTGCCTTGATTTTTGGGGATTAGACATCAATACGATATTGAAATCCAACAGTAAAATTATGAACACCAATTATTGCCCCTATTTATGGGTCTATTATATTACAGAACTTAAATTTGTTTCTGTAAATGTTTCAGGTTCAATGACTGGTTTGTTATAAAGTCGTTGGAAAATTCCTCCGTTGGCCATCCTGCTGTCTTGCGGATTTGGTCCATTGGTACGTCCAACTTCATAGCTGCTAATGTAGCTGCAGCCCTGGTGGAGTGAGATTTGAAATGCTAGTTCCCACTCCAGCCTATTTAGGACTTGTTTTAGCCATCCAGAGATGGTCTGGACTGTCACTGTTTTAAATGGCTGTTAGTAGCTGATTAAAGTGACATTCCTCCCCTCTGATGATCTTAGTATACTTCAAGTATGATAGTAAGTGTGTTATAATACAGAGATGACCATCTGTAGGGTAGACCCTGAATTCTGTTTTTTAGGCCTGCTGACCCCTGTCTGTTCTGTATGACTATTACACTGATGTAAACCATAAATTCCAGATGAATTAATCATGTTGTCCAACCTTGTTTTCTGTGGTGACTGGACCCTTGTGGCGTGACCAGGACCATCAGCATGACTGTTTTCATAGTCAGTTCCCGTAGGAACAGAGCTGTAGCTGGAGACCAGTTTCTTAACATGGTCAGTACAATGCTCACATCCCATATTTGGGAGTACCTGGTTCTTGGGGGATAATTTTAAAAATGCCCCTCATGAGTTTGTTTACCAGGGTTTGTCCCAACAGAATGCTGCTCTGTACCTTCATTCCAGCATCTGCAGTTCCCTTTTGAACACCTTCAATAGGTATATTGACAGAGCACTTCTGGCGCAGTTGATGGCACTATGACTGAGCCTCTCATCGTAATGGAGGCTTGCCAGGAATTCCAGAACAGACGGGATGTTCATAGATCTGTGGGTGATGATTGTTGTTGTGACAGTACTTCCCATTACTAGATGATACCAAGTACTGATGTTTAGGTAGTCTGTCTGTGGCCCGCTGAAATAATTCCGCATTCGGTCCGTCAGTCCCAGGTGTAGAAGAGGTGCTTCCAACTCTAAATAAATAGGTTAATATATAATAGTGACGGGTAACTCCCCTTGTTGCGGGAAGACCCAGTAAGTTAGGTCTATGATGGATGGTGATGTATGGTTCTGACCCATGTTGATATCACCAGTACCTCTGGTTGCGTAGGGCAATCAGGTATTATCAAAATTCGAGACGTGAAGTCTATAGTTTCTTCCTAAATAACCGACTGATGAGGCAAAAGGGAGGGATGCATAAATGATCCCCCAATCAGCGAAGATACATCTGAACCACTGCCCCAGGTTCTGGTTCCCAAGAACATAATTTGATAACTGGTAAGAGCATGGATGTGAATAGGTCGTTATCTGGTGTTCCATACTAGCTGTTCCAGCAATACATATTTTATCCAACATCCATACAGAGTTTTTAGACTTAGCGTGACCTGTTGTCTGCCACTAAATTCAGTTTTCCTGGTAGTTGGAAGCTGATATCCAATCTCTATCTGGATACGCTATTAATCCAGATTAATAGAGACAGTGACTCTAAGACTATTGCCTGCATCACAGAGTGGAGGTACCCGGTGAACTCACCGCGGCGGATGCCAGCCCGTGTCCATTGTGTGCTGCTAGTATTACATGTATGGCTGCAGGCAACAACATCTCGTTCAGACCGAAAGGTCTGATTGACAAGAAGGATTCAATTCAATTCAATTCACAAATATTGTTGGCCAGATAGTCACATGGTGTCGATATGTTTCTACCCATATGGTTGACATATGCTACCCTGGTGGTGTTGTCAATTTGTAGATTAACATACTGGTGATATAACCCAAAACAATTTGACTTAAAGCCATGACTAGCTCTCACTTCCCCAGGTATATATGCCCAACGTTAGTAGTGATGCCTCCTGAGCATTCCATCTCCCCCACAGCTGGAGATGGAATTAGTAGCATCCCAATCCAAGGCCCATCAGTATGTGGTTCCATAGACGGATAACTGTGTTTGGTTGTTTCATAAGTCGGTCAGAATGACCCCCACATAATTTCTTGAGTGACGCGTGTAGCGCTCTGTACTATGATTATGTAAAGGTCCGATATCATGTGGCTGTCACACAGCCCCTAATGCCAATTATTCTACTACCAGTCTGATGGCTGGTTTAGGTCCCTGGAAGCCTCCATAAAGGCTGTACCCTTTCTTACGGCAAAGTTACTGCCATGTGAAGTGTGTTAACGGTGGATCGCAGACGATCTGTTGTGTTAAATACATCTGTGGGCACCTTTAATGAGTCCTATATAGCAAGCGTATTTTAATACCATGCTTGCCATGTAGTACCCTAGGATCAATCCCTTAGTTGCACCAAAGGTTCCCATTTGTAATGAATATAAAGTACGAAGTATTCAAATTAGTCAATCTAAGATGAAGTGGCAACCACCTCTAAATTATGAGAAGGATATTTAGGACACGAATCCCTGTGATTCGTGTGGATGTCCTCCATAAGTCCTATAATATATGGGCACTGTAGTTCAGTATGCGCTTTAGCTGTTTCTTTCCCTGTAAGCATGAACATTCAGTTCGGTACATGCTGAACTGGAGGGTAATGGAATGAAGAATTCTAAGGTATACCCCTGTACTTCTGAATTTTAAGTGTCGGTAGAATAATTCTATGCATACAGATAGATCTGTTATCCACTACCAACCTCCCTGGTTCCTATTAGTAGGTTAGTTACTATTTCGGCATCCTCCGTGGTCGTTGAGGTGCTGGTGTCTGATGAGGGTAGCACATTTCTCAGGAAGTAGTTTTTAAGACGTTCCTTAATGTGTCCCAGAGTTCCCTCGATGTGAAGATCTTTCCCTGTTAAGATAAGATGCCTCCAAATTTTAATATTGGAGGTTGGGAGGTTCCAGGTTTTCATCTGTTAGGACTTAGAACATTATTTCGTTTCAATTCCCTGCCCTACCATGTTTAGGTTGATACTGGGAACATTCAGGTTTTGCAGTTCCCTGATGGTAAGTGTTTTCCCATAGGGTTTCCGCACCCTAAGTGTACTAGGGGTATGTTCTGCTCCCCTGTTCAAGTGGAGCCCAAACTTGACCCCCTATACTCCCCTCTGATGAGGGAGAACACTGTGCAGCCCTACAAGAGGTACTGCTGTAGGACTTACTAGCTGCCCCTCTGTGACCAGTCTCCATCTCATGGAGCTGCCAGTTACATGCTCCAACAGCCGCTCCAGCTGGTCCCGATGCTCTCGGGCACCCTACCGGCTCCAATGCACATGATCACTGGCCATCGCGGCTGCTCCTGAAGCCGTTAGTCCTGAGGCTGCTCCTGCTGCAGTTCCTGCAGCCACTCCATCCGGCTCCAATGCTCACGGGCAATGGCCGTCACGGCTGCTCCTGTTCCAGCTCCTGCAGCCAGCCCAGGATTGAATCTCGGTGTTCCCCTCTGATGAGTGAGAAACTCTGTGCCGCCCCACAAGGAGTACTGCTGTGGGGCTTATTAGTTGCCCACTGTGGCTTTGCCACTTTGGAGTATTTCCACACTGCAGCCCCACAAGGGGTACTGCTCCTGCAGCCGGTCCAACCGGCTCCAATGCTCTCGGGCACTGGCCGCTCCCGGCTGCTCTTTTCCTGCATGCTGCAGCCGCTACAACCGACCTCGGTGCTCACGGGCACCGGCCGCTCACGGCTGCTTGTCATGCTGCAGCCGCTCCAACCGACCCCGGTGCTCACGGGCACTGGTCGCTCGCGGCTGCTTAATTTCTCCTGCAGCCGGTCCAACCGGCTCCAATGCTCTCGGGCACTGGCCGCTCCCGGCTGCTATTTATCCTGCATGCTGCAGCCGCTACAACCGACCTCGGTGCTCACGGGCACCGGCCGTCACGGCTGCTGGTCATGCTGCAGCCGCTCCAACCAACCCCGGTGCTCACGGGCACTGGTCGCTCGCGGCTGCTTGCCATCTCCTCCAGCCGCTCAAACCGACCCCCATGCACACGGGCACTGGTCGCTCGCGGCTGCTCCTCTCCCGACCGGCCGGGGCCGGCGCGGGAGCGAAGTCGGGAGCGAAATCGGGCACAGCTGTTCCCATTACGGGAGATCAGCGTGCCGTTTGCTGCTGCTGCTGCCGGCTGCCCGCAATTTTGCAGGTTCTCCCCCGCCAGCATTCTCGCTCCTTCCAGCGCCTCGGACCCATGTATAGGTCCGTGGGGCTGTAGTCCGAGTCGTCGGAAATGGCTGCTCCAGACATGCTCCACCGCTGTCGGCGTGCTCCTGGAGCTGAAGTCGGCTCCGGCTCCCGTTTTAAGGGAGATAGCAGTGCCCCGGCCGTTGCTGGCTTCCTGCAGTTCTGCAGATTCTCCCCAGCCAGTTCTCATCAGCCTTCTGTAGAAAGAAAAAAGGTAAGTAAAAGAAACGACGTTCCCTAACCTTACTGTTGCAGGTTCAACCCCTGACGTTTGGGAGGAACATCCTTCCTCCAGCAATGACGAGTTCGAATGCGTGTAGCGTAATGACACGCATGCGTCGTAAGCGGGTTCTTCACGTAGTCACACACGTGACTCCGAAGTAAAATCACAG